>NC_050454.1:1786321-1893821 GCF_903995425.1 Onychomys torridus | reverse complement strand
CCAAGGAAGCTGTGGGGACACAGGCTGTCTCGGCAGGTATCGTATGAAGCAGTGTTGAAGGTGGTTATCCCCACCTTCGGCATTATTGGTGAATATTTCTACCCCCTTGGGGTAAATCGTGTGCAGATCATAGATTGGAAGGACCCCCGGCGGCCATTTGTCTTCAAGGACAACTGGCAGCATGTAACCATGTTTGGGTTCTTTATCCTCAGCGGCGTGGTGGACATTGTGAGCCAGTCACACCTGGCGAGTTGGGGCCCGAAGCTGGAGCGCGCAGCCGAAGCACTGGCTTTCTACGTGCTGATCATGCTGATGGTAACCCACATTGAGAACAAAAGCTCCTTGGAGATCAGAGTACATCTTCTGTTAATGATACCCTCCTTCTTCCTTGCTCTGGCGCTCACTGTGGAGGTCTGGGTTCCCAACCATCCTCCAATCTGGATCCTCAAGTGTTGGCTGGGACTGGTGTTAAGCAGCTGGATGATGCAGATATGTGAGATGTATATACCTCTTACTGGACAGCCCTGGAGGGCAGATGACCCGATGGATCACGCATTCCTAACCATCTTCTTCTGCTGGCACCTGGTCTTGGCGGCCGCCCTGTTCCTTGCCATCTATGGCCTCTGCAGTCTCTGGTACAGTCACTACTCTTCCTGGACAAAGACCCCTGGTGCTAGGTACCAGCGGTGCCCTCTGGAATCCAGTGGTGAGGAACTAGAAAAACTCAAGGCAGAGGCCCTGCCACAGGATGGAGTCGTGTAGGAACAGAAGCTGTCAGGAGTGCTGTATGCACAAGCTGGGATTCACAGCATAGCTTCCCACCCCAGGACTAGCTTCTTCTCCCTAAATAAAACTTCTAGCGCCAAGGATGGCTTCTTGGTTGTCACTTTGTGCTGTCCAGGTCAGTGTCTTACCTGTTTCCTTATCTATATGGTTTCTGGTCACTTGAATACAAAGAACAAAACAGCGCTTTTCTGTAATAGCTTTGGGTAGCTTCTCATATATATAAACTTAAACTGAGCATGTCTACTGACTACTGAGAAAGGGATGCGGAACTTGGCATTGAGAAGGGGTTCAGGCAGTTTACCAAGGGTTCAAGTCAGGAATGAGAAGAGTCTGGGAGGAAATCTTAAAAGTGGTTGTAATAAGGTGATTAAAACATAATTTTAGGATCGGTGAGATGGCTCAGTGGGTAGAGGCACCTTCCACAAACCCGAGGACCTGAGATCTATCCCTGGTACCCACAGTTTAGAAGGGGAGATTTGACTCTTGAAAGCTGTCCTCTGATAAGTCTGTGGTACACACATACACAGTAAAAATAATAAGATGTAACTAAAATATTTTAGCAAATTTAAGGGCTGGGGGTATATCTCACAGGTAGAGTGTGTGCCTAGGATGCCTGGGACCTTGGATTCAATCTCCAGCCATGCAAAATCAAAAAGCAAACAAATAACTTGAAGTGCCTTGTTTTGGCTGTGATACAAAACAACTTGTTCCTACTCCTTCAGAAAGTCTGTTGTGTGTATTATGTCCTATGTGCGTGCTTCTGGGGAGAGACCGAAGAAAAAACTGAATCTTTCTTGAGAATGGGGTTGGGGAACCAATGATCTCTATGGACATCTCCAAATGAGATGCAGACACTCAACATCTGGAAGTTCAAAGAAATGGCAGGATGGGAGGAGGTGGTAGGCAGGTGTGTAGAGAAAGGATAACGGAGAAGTGGGCACCATAAAGCTGCTGCATTTATGGTCTCCATACAGCAAGGGATGCTCTTCTTGAGCATCTAGAAGCGCAGAGGTTTGCAGATTGCAGACAAGGCGGCCATTTTAAAATACCATAGGCACCCTGTGATAAGCGTCTGGAGAGCAGCAGAGGCTGCTGTGGTGTGGGGAGACTGATGCCAGCAGAGGGGCCTGTCTCCCTGGAGCAGCAGGATTCAGGCCTGTCCCCGACACCCCACGCCTTCTCTCTTGCACAGTGGGAACCAACCCAAGCCCAAGCCCCCAAAAGCCCAGAGCCTCAAAACCTGATTCTCTCTGAGACTAAGAAAACCTAAGGTTTGGGACTCCTCATGTTATACACTGTGTGCATGAGCCTGGGGGCAGCGTTCATATTATCCTTGATAATTTGTATATCCTGGATATACAAATATATTCACCAAAGTGAGGGTTAAATTTTTTTTTCTGTAAAAACTCTTCTCAAAGTTGCATAAGCTTTGTACTCTGCAGAACCCAACAGGCTTAACACAGGCATGTAGTCAGGGCGTGTCAGACAAACCTGTCTCTTCTGGATCGACAGCACATTCTTTGTAAGAGAGCAGTGTTAAAACTTGTCCATATGCAGCCTGAAAGCAAAAGTTTAGGATGTGAATTGTATTACACACACAAGTTGAGTCTCACACAAGAGTCCCTTGCTAAAGTATAATTCCCAGGTCAACTCATATAAACGAGGGACTTGGACAGTAGCTAAAGGTAACGTGCTTGCCTCGTATGCCAGGAAGCCCTGGGCTCTCGCACCACACAAACAAACAAAGGTGTTAGCAGATCCTAAGCAAGGGTTAGAAAAGGGAATTAGAGTTAAGAGAAGAGGGTCCATAGTTTACACAGATTAACTACTTGCCTCTCTGTGCTCAGGGTGGAATTTGTCTGCACATCTGGACCTTTCAGAGCACATCAGTCACCATTCTCTAAAGAAAGTGGGATGTTGAGATGGATAGACAGACAGACAACAAAGCATGTCCAAAATCTGCAGACATGACAGTCGGATGGAGACTAGGGGCAAGTTGAGGCTTCATTCTTGAGTCCCCAAATTTTGTACCAATAAAGACCACTCAGCGGGGCATTAGTCTTTTCTAGGATCTTCAGTGGCTGCACGGATGAAGCCTGTGCTCACTGTAACTGGCGATCTTGTCATTCAAATGATGTTTTAAATGTTAATCACGCCCAAAAAATACCATCGCACTAACATCTACTAGGATAATGTGACCGAACAACTGGATAATAAACCTAGCCCAGATGACATAAAATCAACTGTCACACCCAGCATATCAGAACATTACCACTCACTGGGACATGGTTTTTATTAGCTTGCAATTTTTGGAGACTTTTCAAAATAACAATACTAATTTCTTTTTAGAGGAATTTCATCATTAAGGCTCTCATTAGTGTATTAATGTACATGTAAACTGACCTGGAGTTTGGTTCCAAGCTTTATCTAGTGGGGAAGGGCTTATAGATAGGTGACAGTTACCTTTTTTGTATGTGTGGTCTCTCTCTCTCTCTCTCTCTCTCTTTTTTTTTTTTTAACTTTTTTACAATCGTTCCGCACTTTTATTGTTCACTTTCTTCACATGGCAGACACAGAACCGTCTTTTCGTGTGGCCTAGAACCATGCTGGAAGACCTCCACTGACCAGGAAACACCACTCTTGACAATACTTTCTCCTTGTTTTCCTGACAATCTGGGAAGTGTTGACGGTGACCCAGAACAATTTGCAGAGAGAGAGAGAGAGAGAGACAGAGAGACAGAGAGACAGAGAGAGACAGAGAGACAGAGAGAGACAGAGACAGAGAGAGAGAAAGCAGAAGAAAGAAAGAGAGAGTATATGTGGTTTCTCAAGGCAGGGTTTCTTTATGTAATAGCCCTGGCTGTCCTGGAACTCATTCTGTAGACCAGGCTGGCCCTGAACTCACAGAGTTTGACTGCCTCTGCCTCCTGAGTGCTGGGATTAAAGGCATGCACCTCTATGTCCAGCTGACATGCTACCTTTAAAGAAGAATAAGAATCAATGTCTGAGGGATTTTTTAAAATTATTAATGCACTGTGACACATAAATTTATTACTATACATTTTACATTTTGGACACCTTAGAAGATGTTGAAAAGTATTTTGAAACTTAAACCTAATGCCATAATCCCAAACGAATTATTGCCAAGAGGGCTAGATGGGTGGGTGACAGGGCTTTCTCATTGACAACTCAGATCATGCTTGGTGACTAAGGCAAGATAAATAATCAAGAGGCTTAGAGGCAAAGGTCCTAAAGATGAAGAAACCAAGAGTGGAAATCCAGGGTTGAGAAAGGATACCCACATTACGAAGAGATGAAAGCTCTGGGTTGGGCAACTCCAGAGTCTTTGTCCTCAGTGAGTTCTCAGAGGTCACGTTTTGGCATCCAGAAGGATAAGAAAGAAGGCGCTAAGGTTAATATGACCTTTACAGGGGAAATTGTCAGGGTTCAGCAGGATGAGAAGTAACACCCAAAGACAGCTGTAGGGATTCACACCTGCAATTCCAGAGGACCAGCAACTGAGGCCACTCTGGGCTCCGGGAGCTTCTGTTTCAAAAATAGCAAATGAAAGGAGTCAGGGAGATGACTCAGTATGCTCTGCAAGCTCAGGACCTGAGTTTGAACCCTCAGCACACAGGTAAGTAGACACGGCTGTGTAGGCTGTAACCCCAGCATGGGGCGGGGGGGGGGGGGGGGCTCAAAGGCAGCAGACCTCACTGGCCAGACAGCCAACAGGAACAGTGAGCTTCTGGCTCAGTGGGAAACCCTGTCTCAGGTCAATAATATGGAGAGTGATAGAGCAAGACACCCAGTGTTGTGCTCTGACGTCTGTATGGGCGCGTGTACGTGCACACGCACAGAGAGAGAGAGAGAGAGAGAGAGAGAGAGAGAGAGAGAGAGAGAGAGAGAGAACCGAGACCAGCTAAATTTAACGATGTACACTAGATAAAAAGTGGCTAGACAGGCAGCATTCCAGACCAAAGATGTTCCAGGATGTCCCCTGTCACCGTAGGTTGTCTTTATAGGCAGAGAATAGGAAATGACACACAGAAACAACCTGACCAGAGACTTGAGTTCAGTCAGTGAAGTGCCTGCCCTGGGAGTCTGAGAACCTCAGTTCAGAGTCTCAGCATCTGCAGAGAAGCCAGCACACATCTGTAATTCCAGAACTGAAGCGACAGAGGAGTGGATTCCTAGAGGGGAGTCCAGTCTGGGGGTCTAGTCCAGCAGCACACTTTGGGTGAAGTGAGAGACCCCGTCTCAGAAACTCATGAGTGGACAGTGAGTAAGATGCTTGGAGATTAACTTCTAGCCTTCACACGCATATCTGTAGGAACACACCCGCACAATCGCATATATATTTTATATACGTGTTACAGACATCCCACTCTGCCTCCTCCACAAGAAGGTAATAGCCTCATTGGCAGCAGTTGTATTTACTTCATATGGTCATATTTTAAACATTTTTTTTTACATTTACTTATTGGTTTGTGTGTTTGTGTTCATGCGTACCTATGTGCACACGTACACATGTGCACAAATAGGTGCCATGGTGTGCACATGAAGGACAGAGGACAGCTTTGGGGGGTTAGTTCCTGGGAGTCAGTTCTCTCTTTCCACTGTGTGGGTCCCAGGATTGAACTCAAGTCATCAGGCTTGGTGGCAGGCACTTTTACTCACTAAGCCGTATCATAGGCCCCATGCATAGGCGTAGTTGGTCAGCTTTTAGCCTCTGATTGGATGGAAGTTCGGCTGCTATGATTGGCTAAGATCAAGTTACTTGGTTACAGACTTAGAGTCAGGTTGTCACAGTTTATTTACAGATCAAATTGGGTTTGCTTTTCCTATATAGGGCGGTTATTTTAGATCAAGTTTATCATCTACCTCTGTTTAAAGGCCAAATTTATTTGGGTTTCTCAGTACCTACCTGCGACAGTTAATGTTTAATTTGACTGCATTTGGAATCCCTAAAAGGCACACACTTCAAGGCATGCCCATGAGGGTATTCCTAGAGAGATTTTAACCAAAGAGTGAAGACTTATCCTGAATGTGGTCAGCATCATCCAGTGAACTGAGGTCCTGTCCTGAATTTTAAAAAGGTGTGGGGTGGGGGGAGAAAGTGTGAACAGTAGCCTTTGTCTCTCTTTCCCAACTCTGGACAAGTGTGACCAGCCCCCTCAGGCCCCCACCAGTGCGCCCTGCCCACCAGTGCGCCCTGCCCACCACAGCGCCTTCCCCACCACGGTGCCTTCCCCACCACGGCAGACTGCTTCCTCTCCAACAGTGAGCCAAGACAAACCTTTCTTCCCTTCAGCTGCCTCTTCTGATATTTCACCACAACAATGAAAAAAGTGATGAACCCATTGCCCCACAGAGGGATCATAGGAAATAAATGAGCCTCTTCATTTACACACTTATATTTAGAAATCATGGTGCAGTGGCCAGATTCTTTACAAAAACAGAACTATGATTTGAAATCTGCAGCAACCCAACCCAGTAAGTAAGTCACCTGCTGCCCACAGAGCCAGTACCAGGAGTTAACCCACTACCCACGGTAGTTGGCACAGGAAATCAGCCTGTATCACCAGCCCAGAAAGTTAACCAGCTACCTAAGGTAGTGGGCCAGGAAGTCAACGTGCTATCTAAATTCTAGACAAGCTGTAGATGTTAGTTATTTTGGTTAATTAGTCCAGAAAGTCAAACAATAATGCCTGTACCAACTGACCCCAAATGGCAAGGGCCTGATTAATAAGACCTAACAGCTTTCCTGATTTTCACCTCATTTTCAATTGCAGACCAACCAGATAAATATACACACTGGGCAACCACATAGGATGCCATGCTTCCTGTTAGCCTGCTTCCGGGTGCCAACAGCCTCCATCAGGGCACAGTGAAGCTCCCTTTGCCCGATATTCTCACTTCTCCATGGGCCTTGCAGTCTCTTCATAAACACAGGCTGACCCGATGGTGGCTGCCTCCCTGGACAGCCTTTGCCTGTTCCCATTTGATTGCTCTCTGTTTACTGCCTCTGTCAGTTGATAGTTTGTTCCTCCAAGCAGTTGCTCAATGTTTCCTGAACACAAGTGGGGTTCCATGACAGGCCCCTAGAGTAAGGAAGTGACTCAAATGTGTGGACCCTGCCTGCAAGCTGAGTGCAGTTCAGCGGGAGGAGAGAGGTCACTCACAGTTAGCCTGAGCACAAGCTGCAAGCTGCTGGCTGACCGGTCTGGAGCTCAGAGAAGGGAGCACGCAGAGAGGAAGACCTGAGGCTCATAAGCAAGTGTATCGCTGTTAAATCCACAGAGACGGGCAGTCACCAGGAAATACCAGGCAAGGCTGCAGGCTCGGAACGGAACTCAGTCAGGCACCACCTCTACCCTGGGAGAGAAAGAGGCATCTGTGAGGCAGACCAAGAAAGAGCAACCAGAGAAGAAGCCATGACACATGACACCAACATGTCCAACAAGGTTCTCACAATGCCTTCTTTCTCACTGTCCCACCCTTCTCTTCCTCCCCCTCCCAAATAAAGATGGCGTCAGGATTAAAAAGGAGCAGCCCTCGAATGGGTGGAACTGGTTTTGCCTTTTCCTGTAGAGCTGCCCAGTTTACGGCAACAAGGTGGCTGTTGTCCCATTAGTCAGATAATAGACCAGATGACGAAAGAAAACAGAGGTGAAGTGAACATTCTCGGGACAAAGCCTTCCCACTAAGTTGCACCCAGGTCTGGCTTGCTGCCTACATCTTGGTACGGCAGGACTGAAGTTCATTCCTGGATCACAGTGAGCATTACAGTGAGCATAAGTCAGATGGAAAATAGAATCGAGGGCTGGAGAGATGGCTCAGAGGTTAAGAACACTGGCTGCTCTTCCAGAAGTCCTGAGTTCAATTCCCAGCAACCACATAGTGGCTCACAACCATCTGTAATGAGATCTGGTTCCCTCTTCTGGCCTGCAGTCATACATGCAGACAGAACACTGTATACGTAATAAATAAATCTTAAAAAAAAAAAAAAAAAGGAAAGAAAAGAAAAGAAAGAAAGAAAAAGAAAAGAAAACAGAATCGATTTCTTCTCCTTGATGGCCTGTGAAGACTACTACACACACTTCACTGTCCCCAGCCCATTAAAGCTGCACCCAGTCACCTACCTGATTCTCTTTACTGTGGGCTGCCTTCCAGTGAACCCTCTCCTTCCTTGTTACTGAAGATGTCCCACGCAAACAGATCTCTTTCCTCTCCCTGTAATTTCTGGGTGATGGAAGGCACTAATGGTGTTCTTCCTCCTTTCGGGCTGCCTGACTACCCCTGCCTAAGTCCTGATGAAACGGTCCCTGCAAACCATCTCTCTGAGGATGCAGAACTCAGAGCATCTCTGCGTGATGCAACTGCAGCCTCTCACAGTCTTGCAACTCAGACTCCAGGAGGTGAGGACTGTGGGGAAAGACAGGAAGAGACCCTTGATTTTCACTTCCTTTTTGAGGGCGTGAGGTGTTGCTTTTAATTGTCTTATCATATAAAAGAGACAGCATACCAGCAATGAGCTCCATTTCTTTTCCAATTAAATTTTTTGAGAGTCCTATGTAGCCAGGCTGGCCTCCGGGCTGGCTTATGCAATGCTGGGGAGATCAAACCCAAGGCCTTATGCATGCTAGGCGAACACTATACCAATGGAGCCACAGCCCTACCTTCTTCTTCTTAAAACAACAACAACAACAACCAAACAAAAACAAAATGAAATCACACTATGAAGTTCAGCCAGGTGAGGTGATACACTATCGTAATCTCAGCATTTAGGCTGAGGCAGGAGGATAGCAAGCTCAAGGTCAGCCCAAAAAGAAAACTTTTGCCAAGGACTTGGAACTAGCTGGTAAACACTGCAAGGACTCAGTTCTGTCAGGCTCTCCTTGGCTTTGCCCCTATGCTCCACGGTCACCCTCTTGTTAAAGAGGGCATCTGGCCTGAGAATAAATGGCTCTAGCCCAGGCCCTCCACATGGTGAGCGGCCACACAGCTGACCTCTGCCCAAACTGCCACTCCGGCCCCCTGGCAGAGGTCCTGTTCTGCTCTTAAGGTGTGAGCTGCTACCCAAGACAGGTGTGTGTTCCACCCTGCCACAGGATGGACCACACCTGTTGGTAAGTTTTGACAGGACGGCAGTTTAATTACATGAAATCTACCTTGCTTTTCCTCCTGGAGCAGCTCCAAGGGCCTGATGTCCCAACCTGCTCAGCACCTGGGAGACAGAGGATGCTCTGTGGAAGCATTCCACGATCTGCTTGAGGGCCCAAGGAGACCAGTCCCTCCTCCGCATCTTTGTGAACAAAGGTTCGCACGCCCAACTTGAGAGGAAGGAGAAAAATAAACGGGCGGATCACTGACAGCTCCAGCTCTTAGGACATGCAATAGTTAGCATCTTCTGAGCTCTCGGCAGGCGGGAAAGAACAAAGCCAGGTCCCTGCCCTTGAGGAGTTAGAGCGAAAGAATGCTTCAATGGTGAGTTGGTGAACTTACTACATCGAGTTGACACACAGTCCCAAATCTAAACTACCTCCTCCCACACACTGTTCGACGCTGAAATTCCCTGACAAATTCTCTAAGGAGCAGCAGGTTGCGTGGCAGTACAGGGTGATCGCGAACATGAAGGTCCCACAGCTGGACAGCGAAGCCTTCCTTGGCAGCTCTGTTCTTCATAAAATCACATTTTCCTTAATCCCTGGAGCTCTTCAGAATCGTGTGCTTTTACACTCCTTCCTAGCAAAGACATTTTGAAAACTAAGATGGGATGGCAGTTTAGTTACACAAAGTCACTTTTGTTCACTCACTCCGTCTAACGTTTCTGGCAGGTTGCCTGAGACACCAGATGTACAGACGGAAGCAAATGATAGGGGTATGTGAAGGCCCTAAATGGGAGCAACAAGATACACTGACCAGAAAACAGCGCTCAGCATGACCGGCAAAAGGCATCGCACCAAGAGGCTGGGATGGACTTGCAGCTGGCCCTATCTGCCGTTTGTCTTAAGCTGTAAAACAGAATCATTTTCCCTGTATTTAGTTTGTCGGCAATTTGTGGACAGTTTGGAGAGAGGGATACTCTATTTGACACTGAGCAATCACTGAAGGGGTGTATGTCTCTGTGCAAAGCCAGCAGTGATGTAGGGTTCGTTTGCAAACATAACAACCTATCACGATTTACCTACAGACAGAGGCATGATCAGGAAATATTTTATTGTTTATTTAGGGACACAGCTATAATTGAACATGATCTTTAATATTCATTGTAAGCAAAGAAGACCATGTATCATGGGGAAGTGCTGTGAGGACTTACTAGGACTAATTACAGGGTTGAAGTTTTGACAACCTTGGAGGAGACCCAGCAAAACAGTGCTTTGTATTGGGTCTGATGACAGAAGTAGATCAATGGTCGGAACATACGAGAACAAAAGTTAAATGTTGGAGGCTATTTATGTTTTCACGCCTCTAAACAAGTTTGTTTGAACCATGTGCACTTGCACGGATGTGCTTGATCGAATGTGGGTGAGAAGTCTGTGGGTAGGAAATATGTCAGGATGTATGCTCACCCCTGACTGGATGCAGATGGGGGTGGAATGGTGGTGGTGGTATGTAGGTAGGAAGTATGTCAGGATATATGCTTGCCCCGGTTGGATATAATGGGAAACCTTGTGGGGTTGCCTTTTTAAGCATCTGCAAGGAGTGACTCATAGCCACTTTCTGAATACCCAGAGATGGACTTGGTCAGAAAGTCCATCAATCTGGCCAGTATTTAATTAAAGTTTGCTTGAAATTTGGCTTTAGATTGTGGTAGTGGTCTCACTCTTGACCAGCAGGATCAACAATCTGTTACATGCAATCCAGAAGATGGAAGGACTGGGACAAGATCATAGCAACAACTTTAAACTAACAGCAGCCACTCATACTGGTCCAGACAAGGGACAGCATCATCCCTGTGGCCTGTAGACAGTGTGTCCAGATGCTGAGGAGCTCTTTGTTTTCTGGGTCTTCACCAGCATAGAGGCTTCTCTGATGGTGGCTGATCGTGAACTCTCTTATGTACAAGAAACAGGAGAGCATCGAAGCCTCCGAGTGCCCAGCCAACACTCACATGTTAGGAGCTGTCATTATCCATAGCCTAACTGATTACAGAAGAAGACATGAAATGACTGAGGATAAAACAATGTGAACTCCCATGCCGGTGATCCAGCACAGCTGTCCCAGGAGTCACATGGTTGCTTGAGTAGTCTGGACTTAAAAAACAATAATATTGGAAATTATACCTTACTAAGATACAGAAGAATGAAGATGGAGAGAGAGGTTTGGGACATGGGAGATAAAATCAATTTAAAGACATTTAATGACACACTAGGGTCATTAGCATATGATAAGAGAAAGGAAAACTGACCCTAGGGGAATCTGATATCATGCCAAGCAAATTACAGGCTACCATAAAAGGAAACTAAGATCCATGTTCTGAGCACAGCATGGGTCTTATTGCTGAGGTCATGTTGAAATTCTCTCTATATGATATAGAAAAGGGTAATGATTAAATCCCTTGGAAGTCACATCTCCTGTCACTAATTGCCAATGCTTATTCAAAGTATGCATCCAGGTAGTTGGAAGGTCCTGAAGACCATATCCAATGACCTTAAGATAGTTCATGTTTTACAAGTGGATTTACTTGGGCTTCTCAAGTCCTGCTTCTCAAGCCCGAGTCTCTAGCTGAAACAGCTGGGCAATGATCTGAATAATGTCTGGGCTGCACTGGGCTCAGGGCACCCTCTAAGTGGGCCACTGTCATCCTATCGAGGCATGCGAATTCATTTGGACAGAGAGAAGCCAGGTTGTAGAGAGCTGCGCACAGCCGCACCCATAAGATGGCGCCGGCTTCCGCCCCCACCTTCTGGATGGTGAGTGCTCTCGGGAGTAAACAACTCCATATTTGGCTTAGTCCTAGGATCTGGCTTGCTTCCGTGAACCTGGACCTATCCCCAGTGCCCACGTGGCAGGCTGGGGTTGGCCACCCAGGGACTATTTAGGTCGTGGGCGGGCTTTCCCTGGGGTCAGAAGATTGTTCAAGGTTCCTGAGTAAACTGCTCAAAGAAGAGCTCGGTGTTGCGTCTTCCTTGCTGGTCGAGGTGGTCGTAACAAGTGGTGGCCCGCACGGGGACTTCACTACTTTCAAGGAGGGCTCAGAACTTTCTGCAGTCAGGGTAAGTTCCCAGGTAAATTGGGAACCCGCGACAAAAGCAGGGCTAAAGGAAATCCCAGGCAAATTGGGAACCTGCGACAAAAGCAGGGAGGTTTTTGCTCTTCTCTGTAGACAAAGAGAGAGTGAAAGTGAAACATGAGTGAAACATTGTTTAAAAGGTTGAAAAGTTTTAGACATGGGCGCTTCTACTTCGCACCCAATTTTTTTGGCTCTTAATGAGCTGCTTAGATCTAAAGACCTACAGGTTAAGAAAAAACACAAATGCTGGAACAAGCCTATGTAGATCTGGTCAAAATGCTTGAAGGGAGGGGGCTGTTTATAGTCCCTGAAAAGGTACAAAAGGACAAAATTATTAATTATTTAGGAGCAAAGGTTAATGAGAGATGTATCATCCCTCAGAAGGTGGAATTGAGAAAAGATAATTTACGAACCCTAAATGATTTTCAAAAATTGTTAGGAGGTATAAATTGGATTAGATGTTATTTAAAGTTACCAAATTATGACTTAAAGCCTCTTTACAACATCTTAAATGGGGATTCTGCATTAGATTCTCCGAGACAATTAACCGAGGAGGCACAGAAGGCTTTACAAAAGGTGGAAGAGAGGTTACAGGGTGCCTTCTTACAGAGGTTACAAGAAGGTAAAGACATTATCTTGTGCATCCTTCCTACCTATTACCAGCCCACCAGGTTGTTATGGCAGGATGGGCCATTATTCTGGATTTATTCCAAGATTTCGCCAACTAAATCCATTGAACATTACCCTACTGCTGTGGCAAACCTTGCCATGATTGGAATCCAACAATGCCTACATGTATTTTGGGGTCGCTCCAGTTACCATTATAGTGCCTTATACCAGTCATCAAGTTCAAACATTGTGTGCTACAATAGATGATTGGGCCATTTTGCAAAGTAGCTTTACTGGATGCATGGATAACCATTACCCCAAACACCCACTATTAGGGTTCTTAAAGGAACAACCGGTTGATATTCCCTAGGATAACATCATCGCAGCCCATCCCTAATGCCCTAAATGTGTTTACAGATGGATCTAAGACTGGATGTGGCGTATACATGATAGATACACAAGAGCCTGTACAACACCAATTTCAACCTGGCTCCCCTCTCAGATTGTAGATATCTGACTCTGCCTACGTTATTAATGCCCTCAAAATTTTGGAAGTAGCTGGACCTGTTAAAAGCTCCAGTCTGGTCTACATTTTGTTTCAACAACTGCAACAGTTGATTTGGCATAGGAAGTCCTGTTTTTATCCCCAACATATTAGAGCTCATACAGGCCTGCTAGGGCCCCTGAGCAAAAGTAATGATATAGTAGATCAATGGACTCAAAAGGAATGGATATTCATTAGCTCTGCCTTAGACAAAGCCAGAACCTTTCATGAAACATTTCACGTCAATACAAAAACGCTACAACAAAAGTTTCAACTTTCTGGAGCTGATGCTCGACAAGTGATTCTAGATTGCCCTCAATGTGTAGTTCATCAACATCCGCCCAGTATTGGGGTAAATCCCCAGGGTCTACTCCCGCTTAAGGTTTGGCAAATGGATGTGACACACATTTCTGAATTTGGACACATAAAATATGTGCACGTGTCTGTGGATACCTGCTCAGGCGTCATGCACACCACACCTTTGACTGGGGAAAAGGCACGCAATGTTATTGCCCATTGTTTGGAGGCCTGGGTGGCCTGGGGAAAACCTCATCAACTTAAGACTGACAATGGACCTGCTTACACGGGACAACAGTTTGCCTCGTTTTGTCATCAGATGGAGGTGCAATTTGTACATGGTTTGCCCTACAATCCCCAAGGTCAAGGCATTGTGGAACGTGCTCACTGCACATTAAAAGAATGCCTGCAAAAACAAAAAGGGGGAATAGGCTGCGGCCATACCCCAAAGGAAAGACTTTCTCTTGCTTTATTTACCATCAATTTTTTTAATTTGGATGCTCAGGGCCATTCCGCAGTGGATAGGCATCATGAGTCTCATAGTACAGCTAAAGGAATGGTAAAATGGAAAGATGTGTTGACAGGGCTCTGGCGCGGGCCTGATCCTGGCACGAGGTTCTGTTTGTGTTTTCCCTCAGGATCAACAAGATCTGGTGTGGGTGCCCGAACGCCTCACTAGAAGAGTCCAGTATGGGGAAATCCACAATGTTCGAAATGATGATCCTCCTGCTCTTCATCGTGACAATGCAGCCGGGAATGCTGGAAAAAAGATGGGGGATACTGTCCGTGTTCCCGAGACCGATGCCAGTTCGCCATGATGCCAAGTTGTTTCCACGGTTATTTAGCATTGTAATTGGACCGGAGAGTTTGACAACCTGATGGAACAGCTGAGGGTGGCTGTTGTCACAGTGAACTTGACCCGGGTGGATGCTGGATTGGCCGAGGGATTGTCTTTGTGGATCTCTAATGCCATGAATCATGTCAAGGAGTGGGCGGATCTGGGAGCCTTGACGGGCCTTCTGGTGTTGGTCTCCTTAGTTTGTCTGTGGTGTATTTAACGGATTAAGGTTTCAAAGCATCGCAATGCAGCCATGATCATTCAGGCCTTTACAGCTGTTGACGGTCCCCCCAGGCATGGCTAGCCACCATGAAGTACTAAGTTCCTTAGCACAGGATGCAAGGCTTGAGCACTGCACTTGGGGTCCATTGCACATTGGATCCTAAGGAGAGCATACCTGATTGCATGTGGGTAGATACCTCAAGCCCCACCTCTGTGAAAAGGGTATCGGACGGGTCTGACGCTCCTCGGGTGGCTGACACCTAAGTGAGAGTCAGTACATTGTTCCTGATTCGTTCTTACAGAGATCAGGCCTCTACTCTTACCTGTTGCTATAATAAAAAAGGGGGAACTGTAGAGAGCTGCACACAGCCGCACCCATAAGATGGCGCCGGCTTCTGCCCCCACCTTCTGGATGGTGAGTGCTCTCGGGAGTAAACAACTCCATATTTGGCTTGGTCCTAGGATCTGGCTTGCTTCCGTGAACCTGGACCTATCCGCAGTGCCCACATGGCAGGCTGGGGTTGGCCACCCAGGGACTATTTAGGTCGTGGGCGGGCTTTCCCTGGGGTCAGAAGATTGTTCAAGGTTCCTGAGTAAACTGCTGAAAGAAGAGCTCGGTGTTGCGTCTTCCTTGCTGGTAGAGGCGGTTCGAACAACAGGTACCTGTGTGGGTGTCCCTGGTTGCTCTGGAAGCTTTGGACTGAGCAGAATGCCAGCAACACTGCTGTAGGTATGGGGCAGGGAGAACAGGCCTAGAAGAAGCTGGATTGAGCTTGCTTACCTGAGTGTATCGTTTTGACAACATGTTTTGGCGTTCCTTCTTATTGGGGTAGTACAGACCTACCTCCTGAACATCAGGATTTCATTTGTGTTTGGTGTTTGTTTATTAACCATACATTCGACACAACTCCGTTTTGAACAGTGTTTGTCTTATTGTGGTCCTCTATGTCATATGTCTCATCAAGAAGAGAATAGGGACTAGATGAAACTGTAAACTAAGAGAAGAGCAGATGGCAAATTAGGCCCTCAAAGTGGGAATGCTCCCATGGTGCCAGAGTAACAGTGAAAACTTCAAGCAACAGCAAAGAATGCTCTCCCTTCAAAAGAAGGGTAACCCGCACTTTTCACAAAATGTCTTTCTTTGCATTGTGAAAACCAGGTGTTTTTTGCTTTTGTTTTTGAGACAGTCTCTGTAAGTACTTCTGGCTGTCCTGGAACTCCCTCTGTAGACCAGGCTGGTCTGGAACTCCCAGAGATCCACCCACCTCTGCCTGGGAGTGCTGGGATTAAAGATGTGATGCCACACCTAGCCTCAATGTTAACTTTTTAGTGATCTAAAAACCCAGGTTGCCAACAAATGATACTTGGGACTCCATCTCCGGAGCCCTGTAACAACGCTGGGGAAGGAATTCCTCTTTTAATAGACTGAGTTTTCACAGACTTCCCAAGCCTTTGTATGCGTTGATAACAGTGTTGAAAGTAAGTTTCCACTGTGGCTTTCCCTCCTCACTTCACTTTCCCCATTCAGAGCCTCTCTCCCACTGCTCTCCCTGGAGAATCACCGCCGACTGAGCTGCTGAGTGAGCTGCTGAGTGAGCTGCTGACATGCCATGGTTCTAGAACAACATCATCAGAATTCAACACAATAAAGATTATTCCATTAATTTTTGTTAGTCATGCTAATAACCTCTCGTTCCTGGTACTTTGAGTTTTTTCCTACAATATTAGTTTATCACCAAATTTACAGTCTTTGGGCCTGTCTCTCTTCTGAGACAAACAAATTTTTTTTAAAAAATCACACTTTGTAGAGTGTCCTAAGGTCTACCGTCTTCTGCTGCACCTTGTTTCCTGAAGTGAAAATGTGTGGCTTGTTATCTTACACGTTTGGTTGGAACCTCCAGCTCACCCCTGCATGATTCAGAAAGCCCCAGTCCTGTCTCTCTCTCCAAGTCCCACCCTCTCAGAGAGTCTCCAAACAAAGGAAAGGAGCTTCCTCCCTTGAAGTTGCCAGCCTCCCAAGTCCCCGCCTAAATCGGTCAGCTTTTGACCATAGTGGGGCAGGAACCCAGCTTGTAGTCAACAGGTAGGTCATCACAGCTCACCTACAACCTATAAAGTCTCCCTGCTTTTGTCTGTGGGCATGGCTTCTTTGGCCTCGATCTCTGGGACTTGGGAACTCAACTGGGAGTTGCTTTGCTCAATATACTTGTTGTTAGACTTTTAAAATGCACCTTGATCGGCTTACTGCATGGGTGGAGAAACCTGTGGGGGGCGGGGCGGGGGGCAGAAAACCTATTACAACAGCCTCCAGCATCCCAGGAAGTTATCCTGAGCAAGTGGGGCTTATGAGCTAGAAGCATTTTTGTTTTATAGATCTCTGTAGCTCTCTGTTCTGTTTGTTTTTGTAGCCCTGACTGTCTTGGAACTTGCTGTGAGGTGGACCTCAGACATCTGGGATTTGGGGATTAAGGGTGAGCCACCACTGCCTGACCTCTTGAGCACAGTAATTTAAACTTAAAAGATAATTTTAGCCCTCACAGTATGTTGCTCCTATTTTGGTCTCATAAAAATAAAGAAACCTAAAAAAAAACAAAACCCAACATTTTAATTTGGTTCTTACCAGACTTTGCAAACTAATAAGCTCTTTTGTAAACTGAATTTGTTCTAGGTTCAAATAATCATTTGATCATAGGCATGTGCTACAAAATGCAGCACACACGTGATTTTTACCTAGGAATTCTAGGTTCAATTATATTATACTTGAGAATCAGATTTGCACAGACAGGTTTTTTTGGTTTTGTTTTGTTCTTGTTGTTTTTGTTGTTTCCTCTGTGTTTGAAAGTCTTGAAGGTAGCTAGAAGTGATGCCATATACCTATGATCCTATCACGTAGGAGGCTGGGACAGGAGAATCTCAGCTTGGAGGTCAACACGGGCACAACAGAGTCTTTAAAAACCTAAGTGGACAAAACAGAATTTTGAAGGATGCCAAAGAATTTTTTGCTGTTCAGATCTGGCCCTGAAAAATGCCTGTCTTTATGAGTCAAATCAGAGTCAGACATGGTCCCAAAATGTTGCACAAAGCAGATCGCCTGCAGAGAGCAGCCAGTCTATGGCGGTATACTCATATCTCAGGCTAACAATCCTAGTTTTACCAGATTTACTTAAAAACAGATTCACACAAACAGGAGCAGGGCTGTTTTAAGATATTAATGAGACAGACTCTTGCTTTGAGAGGCTCTGTTATACGAAGCATATTAAAGCACACCTTCATTCCACAGAAAATATAGCAGTGGGCAGACTTGCCATGTGCCAGGTACTATTGATTCTGAGTATCAATTGCAACAATGTTCTGCAGTGGGAACTATGAATATTCACTTTACAAATGAGAAAATGGGCACAAAGTATTGTATAGAAAACAGCAATGGTCACTCCCAAATGAGGCGGACACATAAATCCCCTTTGGAGCTGGGCAGTGGTGGTATATGCCTGTAATCCCAGCACTGGGGAGGCAGAGGCAGATGGATCTCTGTGAGTTCGAGGCCAGCCTGGTCTAAAGCATGAGATCCAGGACAGGCACAAAGCTACACAGAGAAACCCTGCCTCAAAAAACCAAATAATAATAATAATAATAATAATAATAATAATAATAATAAATAAGTTCCCTTTGGGAAATGAGGTGACTGTAATGAAAGGGCCTAGCAGCCACAGGCTGAGCATTTGGCAGAAACAACACAGTTTGTGGAGATGTGAGCATGATGTGGCTTTAATAAGAAAGAGGGCCTTCCCTTCACAGTCTGGAGGAACTTCATTAAGAGTAGGAATGGGGGTGTGAAGAGGGGGGCACTATGAGAGGGCTGACTTGTTACAACCTCTCAACTGTGGTAGGAGGTTTACACTAGAGATTTAGTGCAGCAGAGCAGGCTTGACAAAGAACACAGAGGAGCCAGGCACCACACGTCAAGAACTACCAAGTCACAACACAGACCACTTTGTCCCAGAGGGGACTGCAAGGAGGCATCACCTAATTTAGGCTATGGGATCTCACCTAAGGGTGCAGGCCAGTGTCCAAACAGACAGATACAGCGACTTGCCTAAAATCACACCACAGAGAGTCAAAATACAAAGCCTAACAGTAATTACTACAGCACCTGTGAGTCAGCTGAGGAGCAAATGACTTTTTACTTCTTTGTAAATTTCAGTTGTGTTATTGTTTAGTGTTCTCAGCCAACCATTTAATTTAGGATCTCAAACATTATAATAAAACTTATGGTATATTGCTGTGATCCCTGCACTTGAAAGGCCGAGGCAGGAGGATGACTCCAAGGACAGCCTAGGCTATCTGGTGAGATCTCATCCCCAAACCAAGATGAGTACCAAGCCTGTTACCTGTTACCTACAGCACCATTACTTGGGATTCTCCTATAGGATTCTGGGCACGTCCTCCATGCTCCATGCTATCATCTCTGTTTACAGACAGGGAAACTGGTGCCAGCTGATTGGGTACAGGACTCATCTAGTGTTCTGTGTGTGGGAAAGAGAAATTTCATTCTTGTCTTTATGCTCCTAATGGGCTCAGTTCTGCCATTTGGGTCTTCCTGTCTTCACCTGACACTGTTCTCCCAGGGACAGGAGCCCAGCAGGCTTCCACTGGCCCTGCTGCCGGTTCCCCTGAAGCAGGAGCCCAGAGACATGGGTTCCTCTCTAGAGTGGCTCAGCCTGTTCCAGAACCGGATTAAGGCTTCAGATTCTTGTGTAATTCTTGTGAATTACAGCCAACTTCAGAGAGCCATGTTGGCTTGGGAACTCCAGGGCAGATCCTTCAGTGTTAGGCCTCGTCAGTCCCTTGAACCACCTTTTCTTCCCCTAAATTATGTTCTCTGACAACCTCGGGGCCATGACTGGCCGAACTGCCCCCTTCATCCCAATTGCCTGGACCCCAGAGGGCCTGGGGCATGAAGGGTGGACGTTGCTAATGGCTTTTCTCACTTCAGATCTTCTCAGAGAATGCGGGGTAGGGGGACCCATATTATTGGGCATATGATAGAGAAAAGTAAAATGTATGGGGGGGTAACATAAAAAGCAAGAGGAAAACACTTGTTCTTGCTGTTATGATGTGGTGTGTGGAGGCCTCGGTGGGTTGGGCCAAGGTTCCCCAGTGGGTGAGGAAGATACGTCATGCCCACGCGGCTGGCTGCAGTATGGAGTGTGGAAAGTTACTCACACCATGCAGACTCACATCCACGTGGAGGGCGGGGGAGGTGCTCCCTACCTCTGGTGTGGCGGGACAAATGGGGAGGAGTTTTTTCTTAAAGGGGACTTTACATAAGATTACATCAGGACACTGGGCGGGCCCCCTAGGGGCGATTCCAATACTAACACTCTCCTCTCTGGTCCTCAAACCCTTAGGTTCCATGCAGTCTACCAGGATCCTTCTTGTACCATAAAGTTCCCGAAATCACTTGCGCAGCCCCTTGGCGTTGGTGATGAAGGACTAGCTCACCAGCCCATGTCCCAGCGGCCCCCTCCTACCCCACCGACACTGAAGTGAGCTGCCCGAGGGCCTGTCACAAATCATCTCATGATTACCTGTCCCAGGAGTCTTACCTGGGAGTCACTCACTTATAAAACAAAGCTTTGATGTGTGTGCCCGCCTCATGGCCCCTCCAGTCTGGCCCGAGGCCCTCCCCAGTTTCTGTAAGGCGAGCCCATTGTGCATCATCAGCCCACTATGTTCCTGCCAAGCGCTGTTTGCTGAGTGCTGGGCCTCCATTCCACATCCTCGCTTTGCCATCTCCATATTCAGAACTGACACAGACTGTGTAAGTCTGCCCGGTGCCACCTCCCCATGGTCCAGAGGTCTCTGGGCCTGCACAGTGAAGAACCAGACAGCAGGAACATGGCAGTGCTCACAAGCCTGCACCGTGGGTAACAGGTGTGTAGATGATGTATCTTCATAGGAAACAGTTGAGCAATTGTGTGTGTGTGTGTGTGTGTGTGTGTGTGTGTGTGTGTGTGTGTGTGTGTTCTGGTCCTACTCCTTCTATGAATGGATCTCACATACATAATGGTGAACAAAAGAAACAAGACACCAAGAGTAGATATTGCAGAAATCCCTGTACATGAAGGGCCAAGGCAGGGAAGCTGTGGTGCGGACAGTCAGGCTGCCAGCAGGCTGTACTGACTGGAGAAGGGAGGGTAGCTTCGGTGTAGCTCTAAGGTGCTGTCTTGAGCTAGGCGCCGGTCACATGGATTGATGAACAAGTTTCAAGCTGTGCCTGTAATATTAAGTGAAGTTCATTGCATATTAAATTATACATCAATTAAAAAGAACAACAATATAATCTGTCAGGAGTGGTTCCCCATACACTTGTAATCGTCACACTTGACAGAATAGACAGGAAGGTTGAAAGTTCAAGGGCAGCCTGAGCTACTTGTCTCAAACACACACACACACACACACACACACACACACACACACACACACACACATTTGATAGGCCCCCCTCCTTCCCCGAGGTACTCCCTAGATGATGGTGCTGTCTGCTGGCGCTCCCTATGGTCTCCTAATCTCTTAGGTCCCTTTTCCTCTTTCCTACACCTGAAAACTGTTCCTCCTGGAACTGGGTTGGGGCCAAGTAATACCAAATGGAACTGGAATAATCTTAACCAAAGGCCTCCAGTTTCAGAGCTCCACACTCTGGTGGAGTTCTTGCCTTTCGGCACTGTACGTGGTACAAAGCTGGGAAACACCTGTTTTGCCAGCTGGTCCAGTACTGAGTTTCGTCATGAGAAGACCCTGGGATGAAGGTAGGAGTTGAGGAGGGTTGGCTCCCCTCCAGGTTTCTGGCATGCTCCTGGCCACGCTTGGTTTCTGTAGCCAAGAGCAACCAATAATAGTACATGGCCCTTCTCTGTCAACATTGATTCCCAATCCCCACAGCTGCTTCTCAGTGAGGATGGTTAATCCTCCAACAGTCCTCCCACTGTCCACTGAGCACAGACATGCCTTCTTCAAGGAGGCCTGTGGAAGTCTGGGCGCTCCTACACAGCTTTAGGACCAGGGCCTGCTCATCTTATCTGTCATTCCAGCATACATCAAAGTGTTCTTCAGAAACTGCTAGCCAAACTTCCTACATGCCAGGCCACTGTTACAGGTAATACAGCCCTTATCTAATAGCATAATGTGTCAGTTACGAACAAGAACTCCTGGAAAGAAGCTATGTATGCTGGGTCTGATGGATTAGAATTACATTTCTATGGGAGATTGGAATGTTGCAGGTCCAGAGGCTACTAACCTTATCATCTTAGCTAGGGTTTCTATGACTGTGAAGAGACACCATGACCATGGCAACTCTTATAAAGGAAAACATTTAATTGGAACTGGCTTACAGTTTGGAGGTTTAGTTCATTATTATCGTGGCAGGAAGCATGGTAGCACGCAGGCAGACATATGCTGGAGAGGTAGTTGAGAGTTCTATGTCTGAATCAGCAGTCAGCAGCAAGAGCAAGTGGGCTCTGAGACCTCAAAGCCCACCTGCTAGGCACACACTTCCTCCGACAAAGCCACATCTGCTCAGACAAAGACACACCTCCTAATGGTGCTACTCCCTGAGCCTATGTGGGCCATTTATACTCAAACCGCTGGACTTACCTTGGGCTAGGACCTTACGTTGGGCTAGTTCTAACCCTTCAGAACAGCCATTCTTTGCTCACCTCTGTGTCAAAACTACCATCCTGTGACTAACAGATAACCTTTTAGAATCTATTAGCTTAGCAGACCACTAGCTAAGAATGCTATCAAAGATCATCTTGGACCAAAAATAAAAAAACAATCTTCCTCCATATCTCTATACCTATCTCTCTGATGTACCCACCAATATATTTTAAACTTGCCTTCGTTTATAATGTTGTTTGCTTTGTAAAACTATAGACGATAAGTATTTTTGGATCTCAAGTAGTAGGTTTTTCTGCCGACACAGTAAACCAAATCAAGCCAAATTACAAGTTCATGTTTAATGAGCAAAGCATTCCCAGGTGATCTTGGGGGAAGAAGACATCACATGGCAGGTCTATGGACTGGAGCTTAAGTAACCCATAGGCATGGCCTCAGGGGAGGAGTCGCTGCTTAGTGGGCTTTCTGAGAAGGGGAGGGGTTTGGAATGGGGGAGAGTGAGGCTGGAGCGGAGCTTCCAGCTTAAACACCCTAACCTTCTTGGATATATGGGCACCAGTTCAAGTCTGTCTGCTCTCTGCTGGCATGAAATGATATGGGGAGGGGGAGCAGGAGCTGGTGGGGTCACACTCAGCAGGAGGTGTGGGTGAAGAAGCGTTCTGTTAGCTGCCATCCTGGAGGCCTCAGGGATCTGTTTCTGGAGGAAGCAGAGGAGGCAAGTTGCTATGAGAAAAAAGTAGGTATTATTACCACTGGCCCTATGAATATGGCTGGCCATGGGAAGAGTGAAGAGTGTCAGTAAGGATGGAATGGAGAGCCAGACAGTGGTGGCACACGTCTGTAATCCCAACACTCAGGAGGCAGAGGCAGGCGGATCTCTGTGAGTTTGAGGCCAGCCTGGTCTACAAAGCGAGTTCCAGGAAAGGCATAAAGCTACACAGGGAAACCCTGTCTTGAAAAACCAAGGGAAAAAAAAAAGAATGGAATAGATAGGTGCCCTGATTATACTATAAAGATGAATGTGCAAGGCAGAAGAGCAGACAGGCTCTTCACTGGGACAGTTTGGAAAACCGGAGGGTAGAGGGTCCCAGGTGCTGGAGGGGTCCCACTAGAGCCTGGAGGGGTGGTATCAGCAGCACTGATGTCCCAGGAGCTCGAGGGTATGGTACCAAATTGGGGGATGATGTGTTCGGGAGTCCCTGCGCCATCACATCTGCTGTTTCCCTGGAGGTGGGGAGTGCCTCCATCCATCCTGAAAAGGTGTCAACAAGGGTTAAGAGATTATGGAGCTTTTTAGGAGTGGGCATGTGGGTGAACTCAACCTGCCAGTCCTTGTCTGGTTGGTGTCCTCAGAATTGTGCAGGGGCCAGAATATCTGGAAGGCCCTCTGTGGGTTGGCCTTGGCACACATCAAGCAGGAAGAGTGGACCTATAAATACAGGCTCAAAGATGGGTGGTGTTGAAGAGGGCCCTGGAAACTGGTGTTAGTTTTCACCAGGCCAGATTCCATGACACAGTAGCAGAACTCTTTCCCTAGGAACTGCAGGTGCCTGTAAAACAGCTGGAACAGATTTATACCTTGGTGTCATAGCAAAGGCTATGTCTTTGGGTTAGAAGGCATGAACATTTTCCCTAGGGCCTGGTTTTAGCCCAGTGAAACATACCTTTGAGTCTATACTTAGAAGACAACCAGAGGAAATTTACTGAACAAAAGAGGTTGGGTGGGCAAAGGAGGAGGGAGGCTGAGGAGCGAGAGAGGAAGAACAGAGTTCAACATGCCTGCAGGCTTCCATCCCCTCTGTAATGCTGGCCTGTTCAGAAGGGGAGGGTTGGCATTTCAGCAGAGTTTTGCCATATGTGGCTAGAGACAAAACAGTAATGCTGAAAAAGCCTCTATGCAGTCCTAAAAGCTGGGACCAATGAAATCCACAGAAATTTAAAGATATCTGAAAACTGTTTGTAGTCAGCACTCTATCAATTTATCAAAACTGCACCAATCGGTTGCTAAAACTCTGAACTGAACCTCCGTAGTTACATCTGAAACCTGTTTATCCTGTACTGTGGAGCCTGTGAACAAGGCAAACCTTTGTATATTCTTAACAGGAGACTGAACTAATGAACTACTGAAATACTAAGGTGGTTGTAGCCTTAGCCTTGGGGGCCTAGGAGGAGGAGAAAGCTGTTAAACTGGTAAGTATGTCAGTACCCTAGTCATCAAATACCATCAGATCTGAGAAGGATAAATTTCACCTAAACACGCAGAAGTGAGACAGCTTTACACATCCAACTGAGCCTGAAGTAAGCATATAGACACAGATCCATCCATACACACAGAATAGGAGGGACCTTTTTAACAGAAAGACAGACAAAACTTTCCAAGGGAACCATATCAGATGACCAACTTAAAAATCCTGAAATAAGAGTTTGCAGTATAAGAAACCATAGAAATAAAAGACTTTTTTTTTTTTTTTGTAGTGAGGGAGTTGAGAGTAAAACAACAAGGTCTGCAGGCCAGAAGAGCCAGAGCCACCTGGATAATGCAGTTAGCTGGAGCTTAAGCTGTGGGTCTCCCTGGCCGTTGGGGGAGGGGAGTGAACAAAGACAGACAAAGAGAATGGGTCTGTTATGGGGAGCACTCCTGCAAGGTCAGACCAAGCTCCAGGCAAAGTGGGCACCCTTTGTTGGGCCCTGCCAAGGTATGCCACTAAGAGAAAACATCAGAAGAGTGAGTGTGTCAGGAAAATTGGGAGGGTGATTGAGCAAAGGCTCATCTTGGAGAAAATACATGAGAAGCAGGTAGATGAACAGAAACTGGGGAAGGCAGTGGGGATGCAGATGAACAACAAACAGGGAAGGGGCAGGAATGCAAAGCTTTTAACCCTGGATGAGGTACCTCAAACCAACGTATGGTGTGAGACAGCCCCAATTTGGATAAATTTTGTAGAAAATGTGACAGGTATCTGGGGATTGAACTTGGACCTGCAAGTATTCATTCACAAGTGCTTATCCAGAGACCATAGGGTACAGCACCGTGTCAGGTTCTACAAACCTATGGCTGGGAGCAGTGAGTGGGATTGTCTCTGTGCAGAACATCTCCCACATGAGGGAACCCTAAGGGGCAGGAATTGTTCCTTCTTCAGAATGGCCAGAGCTACCTGGCATGGCAGTGACCTTGGAAGGCAATCTGGAAGCATTTGGCCCAGAGGGCCACCCAGATCCTGGGTCCCTTATAGACTTTTGGTTTAGAAATGGGTGATTTATCCAGCCAAAGTCAGTCTGGTGTGGCAGAGGTGAGGGGGTGGTCAGGTAAGAGGGAGAGCAGCCCACACAACAGCCCACAGGGGGTGGTTGTGGAAAAGACTCAACTCTGCTCAGGCTCAGCACCAGATGATAAGTAGGTTTCTCTGCTGATGCAATAAGCCAAATTGAGCCTAATTAAAAGTAAAGTGTAGTGCCCTGGAACTCCCAAGTTGGGTAACTGCTGCCCTGCTTGGCTGACCTTGACCTTGATGTCCTCCCTATGCTGATTCCCTGCCGGTCTCCACCCTCCTGAATGCTTAAGGGAAGTTCCTTGTTTGTGTTTCCTGCATTTGGTGTAAACAGCTTAGATACAAATATGTAGAATATTCAGTAGTGAACTTCTGCCCTCTGGGGTTCCTCCATTGTGCTTTAAGCCTGTATTTAAGGTTCCCTCCCTTCTTCAATAAACGACATTCGGCATCCTCTGGCACGAATGACCCGCTGTCTTTTGTCTCTTGTTTTTCGATCCACAGCCCCTCGCTTGGACATGGTAAACGGGTGGTGGTAGCGCAGGTGCTATCACAACAAATGGAGGTCCCACCGAGATCCGAGAAAGAAGGGAAGAGCTGATGGACACCTGGGTAAGTCTGGCGCCAGCAATTTAAAGAAAAAGAGAAGGGTGAATTGAAATGGATGTAGCTAGCTCACAGTTAATTGGACTGCTGAAGCAGGAAGGCACAAAGGTAAGAAAGAGCAAGATGGCTAAAGATTTACAATAAAAAAGGAAATCTTCCCAATGGAGAAGAGGGAAGGAAAGGAAATTTCCTGTTAGAAAAGGGAGAAAATTTTAATCAAGTAAAAAGGATTTTCCCGGTAAACTAGGCCTAAAGATTTTGGGGCCTTGTAGAGGAAGGATAAAGGAAAGAGAAAAGCCTCTTCCCAGTGGAATGGAGGAAGAAAGGGCTCTTTCTGATGTAGAAGTTTCAGGATAATTAGAGCTCTGAGCTCTTTCTGCCTGCCAGCGCGGAGCGGCAGCATCTGAATTGCAGGAAGCTGGCATGTGGCCTCACTGCTGCTGGCTGAACAAGCAAGCAAGCCCGGAGGTTCAAGTTTTGTTGTCTATTTTTCCCTCTGAGTGGGAATAATTCAATATTTAGGATCCCTTCGTGGGAAATGTTTTTCTGTTTTTTCCCTTACGGTGGGAATAACTCATTATTAGATAGTCCCTTCATGGGAGTAAGAGGAAGTTCAAACAGGAGTGCATGTGTGGGTGGCAGACAAAGGCGCTTGTGATGGCCTGTGAGATGGCCAGGCAGAGCAGCAGGCCGGCAGGTACACGCCTGTGGGAGGTGGAGCTTCGGTGGAGCGAGGCTCAGGTAGGCGCTGGCACTAGAGCCCAAGCACCCTGTGGAGCCAAATCGGAAGCCCATGCCAAGCGAGACAGGCACTAAAAGTTTAAACGGGCCCAACAACTTCTGCTGAAAAAGGTTTCAGTCAGGACATGGAATGCTAAGTCAATGCTGTTTGAATTTCAGGGATATTAATCATTCATTGCATAAAGGATGTTATGTTCTTTTGATTGTCTTAATAAATGTTTGGATGAATGGTTGATTCTCATGGTAGATAAGCTAAAGGAACAGGATTCATAATTTTAAACTACATATATTAGGTATGCTCTTGTCTGTTGATCATTACTGAAAATTTGGCTCTGCTCTTTAAGTTGCTTTCTAGAAATTCTTGGCTTAATGCTATAGAAATATAACACCTGAAATGGATTGGGTTGTTAGCTTTTTAAATAATGTTGCTAAGATAAACCCATAAAAATAACCTCTTACTAATAAAGAGGTTACAAAATTATTTCTCCAGTAAATAAAATACAGATAAATTGTTTGATCCACATTGTTAATAATTGGCTTTTTGCATTAATGTGTTACTTGGGATCTATAAAGAAGGATCCTCTTCTTTTTAAGATTTTATAAACATACTCAAGAGTATTGCCTAAAGTTACCTCTTCAAATCCTATAGAGATTGTATTTAATGCTTTTATAATTGGCATATGTAAAAAGGACCATAGAAATAGAAGCTGGTGATAGAATTGCTCAATTATTATTGCTTTCATATTTTAGATGCAAAATGGTGCCTATATGTAGAACTGGAGGCTTTGGAAGTACAGGAGAAAAGGTGTTTTGACAAACAGTTATCAATGATAAACAGCCTAAACTAAAAATAAAATTATATGGGATTGAGATCGAAAGATTATTGGATTCTGGTGCTGGATATATCTAAAATTTCACAAGAATCCTGAGATCTCAACTGGCCTCTACAAGAAGTCAGGAAAATGGAGGCTGTTACAGGATCTTAGAGCTGTAAATAAAACCATGCTTCTCATGGGAGCAACACAGCCTGGTTTGCCTACACCTGTGGCGATTCCTAAACATTGGCATTTAATTGTGATTGACTTATGTGGAAAATTTATTGGCTGCTAAAGATAAAAAACTTGTTTTTAGTGCCTTTTCTAAATTACAAGAGGTTCTTAGCCTGGCTAATTTACAGATAGCCCCCAAAAAGGTACAGGTATCCTTTCCCTATCATTACTTAGGTCATGAATATTTTGTTTTACTCATTCACCTACTGCAGTGTTTTGGCAAACAAATCCTATTCTATGGGTACATTCCCCAGCTTTTCCAGTGAAAACCATTACTCCTTATCCTCAGGCTATTGCTCAGATTATATTTAAGGGAATCAAGGTCAGTGTTCAAACTTTTGGTAAGGAGCCAGATACTGCGGTGGCCCCATACACCTAGTCTCAAATAGCATGGTTGCAAGCTAATGATAATGATTGGACCATACTGACATGCTCCATGCAGGGTCAGTTTGATACTCACTACCCCTCCAATAATATGTGTCAATTTTTTAAATTGCGTCCTGTCATATTTCCCAAGAGAGTATAGATGACTCCTATTCCTCAGGCCCATGTAGTATTTACTGATGGCACATCACATGGTTTTACAGTGGTAGTTTCTGGTAACATAGTAAAAAGAATGAAAGACCAAGGCACTTCCACCCAGATGGTGGAGGTACAGGCATTGTTGTTTGCTTTACAGATATTTTCTGATGAGTATGTAAATCATGTCCTCTTTATTTTAAATTTTTACCTGTTCCTCATTTGGGAGTTAATCCCTGAGGACTTTTACCTAATCATGTGTGGCAGATGGACATCACACATGTACCTTCCTTTGGAAAATTACAGTATGTCCATGTGTCTATTGATACTTATTCCTCTTTAATTTTTGCCTCTGCTCATTCAGGGAAAAAGGTTAAGGATATAAAAAATCATTGTCTTCATGCTTTTGCTTATATGGGAATGCCTAAATGCATAAAGACTGATAATGGTCCTGCCTACAGCAGTACAGGATTTTCAAAATTCTGCCAAGATTTTTCTATTGCTAATAAGACTGGTATTCCTTATAACCCTCAAGGACAGGCTATAGTAGAACGTTGCCATTGTACCTTAAAAACATATATTGCTAAAGTAAAAAGGGGGGGAGCTAGGGGCTCATCTCTCCTCCCCACATTCTATTCTTTCCCTTGTTTTATACATTTTAAATTTTTTATCAGTGTATTCTGCTGGAGTATCCGCTGCAGATAAGCACTGGAGGGCTCCTGTTGCAAATCACCCTTTGGTGTGATGGAAGGATCTTTCTACTGGTTGGAAGGGACCCGAACCAGTGTTGGTGTGGGCCCAGGGTTCTGTTTGTGTCTTTCCTCAGAACAATGAGGTTTCTCTTTGGATTCTTGAGCGCTGTGTGCGCCCTGTGGCTGCTGCTGAATCCCAGCATGTCAGAGACGTATTGGGCCTTCATGAAAAACTCTCCCTTTCTGATGCCAATGGGGATTGAGAGCCCAATATGGCCAGCCTTGGCAAGCATTAACATAAGCCTAGAAACTGTAGCCATGCAGTTGGATTCTTCAGAAGGTAGTGTATGGTAACTGCTCTTTCAAGTATGTTTGAGAAGGTGTCACCCAGACACCTTGGAGATTAAGGATAACCCTGAAGGTCACTGACTTTCATTAGTTAACAGTAGCATGCCAGCTAGCCTTTTCACTTTTTGTAACCCTCTTCAAGCTGGTATAGTACCTACTTTTCAGGAGTGGCTCTGTGTAACATTTATTAGCCTCCTGAAATTCATCTAACCCCTTTTGAAGATACCTTAAAATCTGTGAGCCTGAATGTAGCCATTATGAGATTATTAGTTCTGCTCCTTGTCTTCTGTCTGCCTTTTTTTTTCTTTATGGTTCTTAGTTGTTCCTTTACAGATCTGCCAGCTTAAGTCATGATAGGATCAAGAAATGGGCCTTGGTGGTTCGTGTTCCTGGAGCTGTGTCCATGCCAGTGGACTGTGGCAGTTAGACACTGATGATGCTTACACGCTCCAGAAGAGAATTTGACACCTCTGTTGCTGTTGTAACAGTGGCGGCCACTGCTGCTACTGTTTCTGGGATTGCCATTTCACTACAGCTAGCACAATGGAGACCCTGGCAACAAAAGTAGCTACCATAGTTAAGTACTCTTTCATTCTATTGGGCATGATAAATTTAATTCAGTAGTTATATACATTTCGATTGGCTTTGAATGTTATAAATTCAATAAACTCAAGTTCCATTTGCTTTTGGGATACCATCTTACAAGGACTCCAATTTGCAGTAAGGCTCGTTAAGGAAGGGAATGGCTCAATTGCCTCTACCCTACTGGCTATGGGTGGGTTAGGACTTCTGTTGGTCTTTTCTGTGTGCACAGATTGCAAGCCCAGCGCCACTTTGAGATCTTTGGCAACAGTTAACTCTGCAGCTCACGTGGTTGAGCCTGTATGATAATGAGTATTCAGAGACGGGTAATACTTGGGGGGCGGTTGTCAACCTAAGACAGAGCACTTGTGTGGCCTGGACAAGTGTCTCCATGATGGGTAAGGCAGCCTGCTGACGTCCCACGCAACCTAAGTCAGAAGCTCATTTTTTAGTAAAAAGGGGGGATATGTAGTGCCCTGGAACTCCCAAGTTGGGTAACTGCTGCCCTGCTTGCCTGACCTTGATGTCCTCCCTATGCTGATTCCCTGCTGGTCTCCACCCTCCTGAATGCTTAAGGGAAGTTCCTTGTTTGTGTTTCCTGCATTTGGTATAAACAGCTTAGATACAAATATGTAGAATATTCAGTAGTGAACTTCTGCCCTCCAGGGTTCCTCCATTGTGCTTTAAGCCTGTTCTCTCCCTTCTTCAATAAATGGCATTCGGCATCCCCTGGCACGAATGACCTGCTGTCTTTTGTCTCTTGTTTTTCAATCCACAGCCCCTCACTCAGACATGGTAAACAGGTGGTGGTAGTGTGGGCGCTACCGCAACAGTAAAGGACCAGGTTTAACCTGAGCAAAGCATTCCCTGGTGATCTAGAGGGAAGAGGAGAAGTCACGGGGCAGGTCTAATGAACGAGAGCTTAAATACCCTGTAGGTGTGGTCTGTAGGCTCTAGGGGAGGAGCTGCCACTTGGTGGACTTTCTGAGATGGGGCAAGGTTTGGGATGTAGGGGAGTGAGGCTAGAGCCCAGCTTCCAACTTAAAATACTAAATTTCATGAAACCACTTCCATGTTGGAACATGAAATTTGGGGTAACCTAAATCTGTGTTCCTGGGGCATGATCACTTAAAAGTGACTCCACAATATCTCTTTTATTTCCTTTAAGACACCGGTTCTCAACTTTTGGTGGGAGGGGGTATTAAGGACCCTTTCACAGGAGTCATATATCAGACACCCTGAATATCAGATACTTACATTACAATTCATAAAGTAGCAAAATTACAATTTTAAAGTAGCAGTGAAATAATTTTAGGGTTAGGAGTCACCACATCATGAGGGACAGTATTAAAAGGTCAGAGCATTAAGAAGGTGGAGAACTATGGCTTTAAGATGGAAAGTGTGGTTTCTTTGTCATGACATCATCTCAGATGATGTCCATATAGTCAGACTTTCTCTGTTTCACTAGCTCCCAATAATGACATGGAGACTTCCTATTAATTATGAAAACTTGGCCTTAGCTTAGACTTGTTCCCAACTAACTCTTAAAACTTTAACTCATTTATACTAGTCTATGTTCTGTTACATGGCTCATTACCTCTCCTCAGTACCTTATGTTCAATTGCTCCATAGCATGCTGGTGAATCCTCTGCCTCTCAGATTCTTCCCTCAGAGGTGCTCTCTCTCCCTGGAAGTCCTGCCTATTCTCTCCTGCCTAGCTATTGGCCATCCAGCTCTTTACTAAAACAACCAGAAGGTGCCTTGGCAGAGACACATCTTCACAGTGTACAAGATTATCCCACAACAAATCCATTTTATGACAAAGGAAGTCTGAGGTTGACAGATAACCACAGGATCTACTGATCAGATGTTCTTTGGTACCAGAAGAGAACAAGAGAAAAGTTCCTGTCACTTACTGTTAAAATCTCAGTAAGACATGAGAGAGAACTGGAGGTTGGTCATGCAGACTATGGAGCCCAGCTCAGGATGCTCTTGCCCTTGTCCTAAAAATTTGCCTGAGGCTAAATTTTAAAGTAATGGATTAATTTATTTTGTGGAGGAGATTTCAAGAGAATCTAATATTTATTGCCTTTGTAATGTAGTTGTTAATAATCACTTCTATGCTGGTACACAATGAAAAAGAGCAATTGTGTGTGTGGGGGGGGGGATCCCATACAATACACACTTTGAAGTGAAAAACAGCACCACAGCCAAGATTTGAGCTAAGAGAAATAAGGAGATCAATGTGAGGTATGATTTTAGGATTGTGGGAAGGGTGCCTGAGAAACCTGCCTGGAGCCTGACCTGCCCCAACCCATGACCTTGACTTGTTTTTGAGATCACTCTGATCCTCCTTAACCCCACTCCCCAGAACCCCTCTGGCCCTCCCTAATCACATGGCAACACAGTTTTTCTTGAGATTCTATTTTCTTTACTTCCTTATTGCTACATTGCCTTTCTTTTGTAAACCTTCTTTACAACTACTTATGATTTTACTCCTTAAAAGGTGTCCAAGTGATGGACTTGGGGCTGCTCTTTTTAACCCAACTTAAAAGACAGTCTCTAGTCATCTCTTGAATGTACCCCCAATAAAAATCAAGCTTGCTTGAAATTTGGCCCCAAATTGTGTCAGTGGTCTTATTGTTGTAGGTGGGATTAACATGCCCTTGGGGCAAAACCCCACCGAGCTAAGTGGCTCATTTGAGAAAGGAAAATACCTAGGGAATTTCCTGCTCCTAAAAATGCATCAACAAAGGAAGTCTGTTGCAAATGTGATTCAAAGGGCCAGGCTGACCCAAGCAGGCACCTGAACTTGGCCCTGTCACCCACGTTCTCCTGGCTCTAGAGTGATGAAGGATCCAGGAGTAAGGGGGTTATAGAATCTTTCTTCATGATTAAAGTGGGCTGACACTGAGGCCAGGCAACATGTGGCAGGGCAGTCCCTGCATGAAGGTCCTGAGAGGTCATTGCATAAAGCTGTGAAGGGGAAGCCCGGATTGCTTTTGGGACCCCAAGATGTCCGAGGTGCCAGAGCTATGAGATACCTGCCAAGAAGAGCTGCACCCTGGGAGTGGAGCCAGCCAGAGAGAAAGTGAGAAGCATCTCATAGTGAAAGGGAAAAATCAGTAGCCATCTTGACAGACGCTTCCCCCTCTCCTCTTCCAATCTGCTGACCAGCAGTTTTAGAAGTGACCAGAAGTTGAACTTATAAGGCTGGGACAATAAATCTATGTATTCTGGTCTTGGCAAAACAAGATATGGGGAGTAATGGGCTCAACTGACCAGAAGTTGACCTCAGAGGAGAGTAGGACTGGAACAATAAATCTGAATGTCTATATCCTTGGTTCAACAAAAGCAGGACATAGGGAGTAAAATATTGTGTCTCTGTAGATACCCTGAATCCTATTAGGCATCAGTAACCTCATGCTTATAGTTCAGCCAGTAACTACAAACAACTTCCTCACCCCTAGCTCCCTTGTCCAAGCTGCATGTAAACCTTTCCTATATAAGCCCCTTAAAGTGAGTGCTCAGATGTTGGATGCACAGACCAAGTCCTGGGATTGCTTGTTTTGTTATTAAAAACCTCTGTGTGCTTGCATTGGGTATTGGTTCTGTGGTGGTTCCGCTTGGGTCCTGCCTGGGCACAACAACTGTCAGGAAAGCTGGAAGGGCAGAGCCCTCTGAGCCCTCTGACATCAGACACAGAGCTACAGGATTTGGGGTTTGCCTTGCTGTGTTTTGGTCTTGCTTTGGTCTAGTATTTCCTCACTATGTTCCTTTCCTTCGCTTTTGGAATGGTAATGTATATTCTGTACCACTGTATGCTGGAAGTATACAATTTACTGGACTTTTAAACAGTGTTGAGGCTGAAAGACTATGGGAAATTTTGAAGTTGTACTAAATGCACTTTGCATTATGATATGGCTATGAGCCCATGGGAGTCAAGAAGTAGAATGCAATCGTTCAAATTGTGAGAGCCAAAGCTACGTTTTAAGTTTTAATTACTGTGCCTAAGAGACCCATAAAACAAAAATGACTCTAGCTTGTAAGTCCCTTGCTCAAGGACGGATACTTTCTGACTTGCTGGAGGTTATCATTGATATAAGATAACAAACCACAATTTTCTCACTTCCCTGAACCAGCTTGGTTGACCCATCTGCACCGGATATGCTTGATCACACATAGCAGGAGATAGTAGGCAGGAAGTATGTTAAGATTATGCTTGCCTCTGATTGGACGAAGGCTGGGAGTATGTAACATTATGGGTTTGCCTTTGTAAGCACTGGCCAATGTAGCTCATGGTCATTTTCTGGGAACCCTGGAACGGGCCTAGCCAGAGTCCACCGTCTTGCCCTATGGTTGTTCTGTTTGTGAGGGCCCTTGGAAGGATTAGGGTCACTCCAACATGAATTAGGTTTAGCAAAAGCAGTGGGTAAATCGGCTTCTGGTGAACCGACTGCCAGTTGCTTCACAAAAAGCTTTTTTATTGTTACACAGTATACCCCTTTAGCAAGCAATTTCTGCATACTAAACTCTCCTGTCTGGAGTTCTTAAAAGAACCATTTGCCTAAGCAATCCTCAGCCATGAGACCTCCTGGTGTCTTCTCATTACTAAATTTTGCAAAGGCTCTGTGGTCCTTCAGGAAGAGCTCAGATAAGAATCAAACACTTCAAACAAAAAGAAACAACCACAAAAGGTAGTTCAAAGCCTAGGTGCTAACACTCCAGAATTCAAGCCAGATGCAATGGCTCTGTGGGATCTCTCACTACACTGGCCAGTACTGAATTAAAACTTGCTTCAAATTTGGCTCAAATTTGTGGTAGTGGTCTTATTCTTGCCCAGTGGGATTAACAGAATGAGAATGGTTCCTGTAGGCTTATAGATTTAATACTTGATTCCCAGCTGGTGGATCTATTTGGGAAGGATTGGGAGGTGTGGCTTTGTGGGAGGAGGCATGTCACTGGGGGCAGTTTTTGAGGTTTCAAAAGACTCTTGCCATTCCCGGTGTCTCTACAACCTGTTTGTGGTTAAAGATGTGAGCTCTCAGCTGCTCTTCAGCTGCCTGCTACCGCTGCCTACACTCTACCATCATGGGCTCTAGACCCATAAGCCCAACATAAACCCTTTCTTCTGGGGGCTGCCTATGAGAGCAATAGAAAAGCAACAACACAAGAAGTAGCCTTTAAGATGTTCCAGAGGACTCACTGGAACGTTTAAAAGTTAAAGTAAAGGTCAGGAAAAAGACTTTAAATTTTGATTTGGGGAAGTTCGTCAAAAAATAACAAAAGCTGCCAGGCATGGTGGCACATGCCTTTACTAACAGCCTTCAGGAAGCAGAGTCAGGCAAATCTCTGAGCTTGAGGACAGCCTCATTGCTGTGGATATCGCTCTGTACAAATAAAATGCTGTTTGGCCAGTGGCTAGGTGGGAAGTATAGGCGGGACAAGAGAGAAGAGGATTCTGGGAAGTAGAAGAAGACTGGGGAGAGACACCGCCAGCCACCGCCATGAAAAGCAACATGTAAAGACACTGGTAAGCCACAAGCCATGTGGCAAAGTATAGACTAACAGAAATGGGTTAATTTAAGATAGAAGAAGTAGATAACAAGAAGCCTGCCATGGCCATACAGTTTGTAAACAATGTAAGTTTCTGTGTGTTTACTTGGTTGGGTCTGAGAATCTATGGGCCTGGTGGGTGAGAGAGATTTGTCCTGACTGTGGGCCAGGCAGGAAAACTCTAGCTACAAATGGCACCCAAAGTGTTGGCAAGAGTTTCCACCTAAAACCTGAGAAAAAAAATTCTAAAACAGAGCTAAAAACAGCTTCCTAGTTGTCTCCCTCAAGTTAGCGGCAGCCTGCTGGTCTGAGCTACTATGGCGGGTTCCTGGCGTGTGCGTCTGACCTGCCCTGTGGCGGGAATGAGGAATCTACAAGCAACACTTTACTCTGCTGCATGGTGGATTTAGCCTTTGCTAGTTTAAAAAAAAAAAAAAAAAAAAAAAAAAAAAAGGTTTCTGGGCTATGCACTGCTTTGATAGAACTGCTTCTGATAGTTGATGGTACACATGGCTCCAGACCCAGAGCTGGCGGTACTGTAACTGCCGCCATGTTGGGAAGCTGAGGTGGGCGGAGCCAGCAGCCACAGCAGCGTTTCAGGCTTACAAAGATGGATATTACACAGAGAATCTGGTTTGTCTTGTCTTTGGGATTTTTAACTGCAAAAAAAGATTTGACCGTAAAAGCTGTTGAGTTAAACAAATATGTAAATTTTAAAGGTACCTTGACTTCAAAATTTGGATGTAAGGATATGTTGCTTTGGAAAAGAGTCTCTGCTTTTGTTTCCACAGAAAGCCAGAGGCTGTGGATTTGTTCCAGATTAAGACACATCAGGTTTCATCAGCCAAGACCACCTGAAAGGTCTCCAATGACACCATGGCCCAGATGATCCAACATCCAGAATGGTTTCAAGGCAACTGGCTCAGAGGTTCACCCTAATGGACTACTCCATAATCCTAAAATTTTCTGTGTCCCCATAAGATACAGCGCCCCCCTCCAGCAGGAAGTAGTAAGAGAAACTACGCCCACATTCCCAAAATGATCAAGCTGGCTTTGGAGATGGAATTGGCTCACTCCTTCTCTAAACCCAGACATATTGTTAAAAGAAAAGGTCAAGAGTTTCTTGTGTCCCAAATCAGAAGAGCCCTCTGGTGTGGGACAGAGAAAAACCAATATTTTTATTTAAAACAGGTTGATTATAAATGTGATCTCTTTCTAAAGAAGAAAAGGGGATATGATATAGATATAATAGGATGAAAGGGTAGATTAAGGAAGGAACTTACTTCTAAAGAGCAACAACTTGTTCAAAATGTTTTACATTGGTATAGATTTTAGTTTATTGATACAAACTTAAAGTTAATTTTGTTATACTATGTATATATTTCTACTCATGTTTAAGGTATTATGTTTGTATAGCTCATTTAAAATTGTAATGGATAATTAAAAATAGATTAATAATTAATCATCTGTGATAATCATACTCATAGCCATGTTAGTTAAGTCTTCTGGGTATACATAGAGATATTTCAGATAGATAGGTAATCTTCAAATACTTCAAAGACCTTCAGAATATGGCATTTAAAATATTTTTAAAATTTAGACTTTCTGGACAGTGAGACATGTCTGCTCCTGGCAACACTGATTTACTTCAGAGACAAGGATGGGCATTGAAGACACTTCATATCTTATCTTCACCTTGGCAAAAATAGCCATTTGGGCAAGAAACTGTTCTTGCCTGGACTGCTTGATTAACTGGACATGCAGGACCCATAGAAAGGTGACCACTGAACTTTGCTTGAAAAAATGGTCCTTCAGCTTCCAGCTTCGCAGAGGAAACTGCCAGACATTCTACAGGACACTAAAAGAAGTGACCAAGAGATTCTAGCCCTGTGGGCTGAAGACAAATGCCCCAACTTTACAAAGGAACATTAGGTGACTGTCCAGGCTGCCAGCTGTCTCTGTCTACACTTGCAAGACTCCTGAAAAATGCTTACATCCTTCTCCTGGTTCTCAGGTAATATTATATCCTTCTGAGGTCTTTGATGTGGTTGAAGACTAGATAGTTATAATTTTGCTTAGTTATGCTAAAAGATAAGTTAGATATAAAACCTTAGACTCACCAATATAAGATAGGAAATCTTCTTTAATAATGTAACTATAATTCTTGCTTGATAATTGTTTTGTTATATGTAATTTTACTATGTAAAAGTTAAAACCTTCCTTTAAAAAAAAAAGAAAAGGGGAAGTGCTGTGGATATCGCTCTGTACAAATAAAATGCTGTTTGGCCAGTGGCTAGGTGGGAAGTATAGGCGGGACAAGAGAGAAGAGGATTCTGGGAAGTAGAAGAAGACTGGGGAGAGACACCGCCAGCCACCGCCATGAAAAGCAACATGTAAAGACACTGGTAAGCCACAAGCCATGTGGCAAAGTATAGACTAACAGAAATGGGTTAATTTAAGATAGAAGAAGTAGATAACAAGAAGCCTGCCATGGCCATACAGTTTGTAAACAATGTAAGTTTCTGTGTGTTTACTTGGTTGGGTCTGAGAATCTATGGGCCTGGTGGGTGAGAGAGATTTGTCCTGACTGTGGGCCAGGCAGGAAAACTCTAGCTACACCTCATCTCTGTATTAATTGCAATGTGTCATGGAGAGATTCTTTTCTGCCTTGTCTAACTTTTACCACAACCTGAAGCTTTGCAGCTCCATCCCTTCCTTGGGACACCTACTAGCCACTTTGTGATCCTGGTGGTTTGAATAGAAATGGCCCCACAGGCTCATCTATTTGAATGCCTTGTCATTAGGGAGCAGCACTACTGGCAAAGGTGTGGCCTTGGGGTTTCAAATGCTCCAGCTCAGCCCATTGTTTCTGCCTGCTGCTTTCAGATCCAGATGTAGAACCCTCAGCTACTATGTCTGCCCACATGCTGCCACGTTTCCTGCCATGACAATACTGGATGAACTCTCTGAATGTGTAAGCCAGCCCCAGTTAAACGTTCTCCTTTGTAAGAGTTGCCGTGGTCATGGTGTCTCTTCACGGCAATGGAATACGGACTAAGACGGTGATATACTCTCAAACACAAGCAGTTGTTTGTTTATTCAATTAATTAATTTGATTTTTTTTTCTTCTGGGTAAATGGCAGACTAGAAGCTGCCTCTGTGAGTCAGTGAAGGAGAGACAGTAATACCCCCCTCACCCTTTGTCCCTAAAAACAAACAAACAAACAACAAACCTCTTGCTTGGGGAGTTGCCCCGAATGTTGTGTGTTGAAGAGGCATCTCTGTCGACCTCCTCTGCCTTCCCTCTCACGGTGGCCGTCCCTCTCTCTCTCCACTCCTCTCTCTCACTATCATCCCTTTTTCCGTTTCGTTTTGGGTTTTGGAGACAAGGCAGTCATGGTTGGCCTTGAACTCACAGAGATCCACATGCCTTAGCTTCTCATCATTCTCACTCTTAATGAAGCTTTTCTCTAGGCTTTAAAGGGAAATTTCTCCTTCCCAATATTGCCCTGCTCTAGCTCGCTTTCTGTTGCTGTGATAAAGACCAGCACAAAAGGCAAATTGAAGAGGAAAAGGTTTATTTCATCTTACACTTCCAGGCAACAGTCCATTGCTGAAGGAAATCAGGGCAGGAACTCAATGCAGGAACCTGGAGGCAGGAATTGAAGCAGGGCCATGGAGGAGTGCTGCCTACCAGCTTATACCCCATGGCTTGTTCAGCCTGCTTTCTTATACCACCAAGGACCATCTGCCCGTGGGTAGTACCACCAACAATGGGCTAGACCCTTCCACATCAATCTTGCCTTTGAGCCAATCTTGTTGAACAATGTCTCAGTTAAATTTTCCTCTTCCCAAATGGCTTTAGCTTTTGTCAAGTATATATATATACTACAAGCAAAAACCTAACTAGCACAGCCTCATTTTAAAAATTCCATCCATTCACTATTTATTTCTGTACTCAGCCTGCATAAAATTTGACTTCATAATACATTCTCCAGAAGCCGTGCTATTTTCAGGCCTATGGCCATGTGGTGGTTGAATAAGAATGGCCCTCATAGGCTCATGTATTTGAATGCTTGGTCATTAGGGAGTGGAACTATTTGGGAGGGATTAGGAGGTGTGGCCTTGTTGGAGGAAGTGTGTCACTGGGGTGGGCCTTGGGGTTTCAAAAGCCTCAGCCAGGCCCAGTGTTTCTCTCTTCCTGCTGCCTGCAGATCCAGATGTAGCACTTTCAGCTACCATTTCTGCCTGTGTGCCACCATGCTTCCCTCTGTGAGGACAACGGACTAACACTCTGAAACTGTAAGCAAGCCCCAATTAAGAGCTTTCCGTTATAAGCGTTGTCGTGGTGCCTCTGCACAGCAACAGAACAGTGACAGGCCAACTAGTACTAGTGAGCTTGATTTTGAGTGTATTTCTATACTGTGTATAGACAGATGTTGCTTCTGCAGCTGTTCATTTCATCCAAACTGGGTGGTACTGGGCATCAAGCTTTCCAGAGAAGATGGTTCAATAAGAAGACAGCCTTTAAAAAAAAAAAGTCCAAAAGAGAGGCCCACATCAGCAGATACACATATTGCAAAGGAAACACAAAAACATGAAGATGCTACTAAGATAAAAGTCTGACTTGGGTGAATGCCTGGAGAAGATTTCAAAAGTTGTCTGGTAAAAATGACCAGTGAACAAAAGAAGATGTACTCAGTCTGTGACCTGGAGAGGAAAGCCAACACGGAGAAATGTCTGTGGATGAATTTCTAAACAGTCTTATTAAATAAGAATCGCAGAGCCAAATGCAGGGGTGATAGCCGAAGAGATCGGAGAACTAGCGAAGAGTCACAACTAGCCCTAGCTTACCACCATGCAGTAGCTTCCCCAGAGAGAGCTCCTTCCCGTTTGCTTTTATTGCCTTCCCGTTCTGCCTTCTCATCAGCTCTAAGCACAGCCACATCACTTCCTAGTCACTGCCTGTCTATACAGACCTCCAAGTCTCTATGGTTGGTCCTGGGATTAAAGGCGTGTGTCACCATGCTTGGCTGTGTCCTTGACCACACAGAGACTCTGCCTGCCATGTGATTGCATTAAGGGTGTGTGCTACCACCACCTGACTTCTGTTTATGGCTGGCTATATGACCTCTGACCTCCAGGCAAACTTTATTTATTAACATACAAATAAAATATCACATTTCAGCACAAATAAAATATCACCACAAATGTCAGCAAATGGGGGAAAAATCAGTAGTGAGGACTAAGAGTGGACCATAAGGAAGAAGACTTCAGCGAGGAAATTGAGAATTTTTTGATAAAAACAAATAAACATGCTGGAAAGTGAATCAAATAAGAAATGTTGTACGATATTTTATTTGTGTTCTGACAAATAAAGCCTGTCTGGAGGTCAGAAGGCAGAGCTAACCACAAAGAGGGCGGGGCAGTGGTGGCACACACCTTTAATCCTAGCACTTGGGAGGAAGAAGCAGGAAGATCAGGAGTTCAAGGTCACCCTGGGCTACACGAGATTGATCCAGTCTAAAAGAGAAACATGCCTTTGGTCCAGCACATGGGAGGTTCACACCTTTGATCCCAGGACATGGGAGGTTCACACCTTTGATCTCAGCACATGGGAGGTTCACATCTTTAATCCCAGCACTTGGGAGGTGGAGACAGGAATATAAGGCATGTGGAGACAGGACAACACCCATTCTGTCTGGGGATTCATAGAGACAGGATCTTGGCCCCATTCAGCCTGAGGATTGGAAGAGACAGGAGTCCCCCCTCCAATTTGGTCTGAGATTTCAGAGGGTAAGAAGTCTCTGGTGGCTGCTTCTCTGCTTCTCTGATGGTTTAACTTTCACTCTCATGTCTAACTCTGGGTTTTTATTGTTAGGACTAATTAGGATCATGCTTCAGAGAAAGAGTGGAAAGTATCAGCAATAGACTCAACCAAGCAGAGGGAAGAGAAAGAAGGTACAGAGCACATAGTTGCAGAAATACTGCAAGAAAAGAATAAATGAGCATGAGTACAAGGTCCAGGGATTCTGGATTCCAGAAAAAAGATGCTATGTTATGGAAGAAGGGAACGAGATATACTAAGGCACAGAGAACCCTAGTTAGTGAATTACAGCAGAAAGTTTCTCAGCTATAGAGAAAGAAATAAACATTCCAACAGGAGAAGCATTCAGAATTCCAAATAGACGTAGCCAGGAAAGAATCTTTCCATGACCGATTACCGTCAATGTACAAACGCAAAGCAGGAGAGTTGCCTGGCACATGCTCAGTCTGCACAGCTGGGAACTCATTGGAGGTCTGAGTGGAAGCAGGTGGAAGTGGGACCAACCAAAGGAAACATGGCTGCCATAAGCGTTTGAGTGCATGGGTAAGCCAGCCTTTCTTCAGCCATTCCAGGCGGTGCATTGAGCTCTGCCTTAGGAAATAAGGATGCTGGGCATGGAACTGTCATGTTTGACTGCCTCCAGGAAGACAGAGGGAGGGACTCACTTTTTCATCCCTTAGGCACAGAAACCACTGTGTTTGACTTCCTTTCTTGAAGATGTAACAAACCAGTCATCATAGGAACAAAGTGTTGTGGAAGGTCAACATCACACTGTGCATTCTCTCCTAGCCAGCATCCTCAAATCCACACCAGTGTTGGAGAAGACCATGATGAGCAAGTACTTTGGCTATTGATACTGGGATCCTCTAGTCGGTATGACACCGGAGAACTGATCACCCAAAGGAGATGAGCCACAACCTCACAGAATGAGTGATAACCTTTGGGCTCATCCTGGATGACATGTCCTTGACACATTTGTCCTTCAGGAAGGAGTTCACAGAAGTGGTGGAAGCCAGAACCATGGTCAGCAGGAGCCAGGAGGGAGCAAGCTTGTGGTGGGAATTGCTGGCGGTGGCAGCAGGTGCCCAGCATTTCTGCTGAGGGCAGTGCTAAGGCGGCTGAGCTAACTTTTAGTTCCTTGGCCACTGCAGGAAGCCCTGATTGAGCTGTGCAAACCGGAAGCCAATGAAGACATTTGAACCAGATGGTAATTAACACTGAGACCCACAACTAGGCAATTTGCAGAATGTGAGAGACTTTGGAGTGCTTGGCCCTGAATGGGATGTCTTTATCAAACCCTTCTCCTCAATGAGAGGCAGAGGAGGTGGATAAGGTTAAGGAAACAGCATTTTTCATATCCAACTATGCAGATGCACATATGAACTCACAGAGACTGTGGCAGCATGCACAGGACATGCACAAGCCAGATAAAATCCCAGCATGGAGGATGGGAAGTGGGCACCAAGTCCCATCTCTAACAAGAAGCTATTTGAATTAATAGCTTCTGGGAGTGGGAAATCAATTTTCTTTAATGGAGTGATGCTGGATACATCAGCTACACTGCAAGACGGCCCCGTGCTCAGTAGTTGGCCAACACAAATTGGACCCCATGATTCTTAGTGGCTGTTTTCTCCTTTGTTTTTAAGAGAGAGAAAGAACATGAAGTTAGATGGGTAGGAAAGGAGGGAAGAGCTAAGAGAGCTGGGGGTCGGGGAACATACAATGAAAGTGTGCTGTGTGAAAATCTCCAAGAACACAATGAGAGAGAGACACTAAACTTGTCAGGCTGGGGAGATGGCACAGTTGGTACTCTGCTGCCCAGGTGTGAACACTTAGTGCTCATGGGACACCCTACCCCCCAGCACATAAAAATCCAGACTTAGGGTGCAGAAGAGATGGGTCAAGTGGCTAAGAGCACTGTCTGTTCCTCCCAAGGCCCAGGTTCAATTCCCAGCATCCACAGAGTGGCTTACAAACACCTGTAACTTCAGTTCCAGGGGATCTGAACCCTTTTCTGCATTCATGGGCACCAGGCCTGCAAGTGGTGAATAGATATGCACGCAGCCAAAACACCAGACATGTAAAATAAAATCTGAAGTCAGTATTCTTTTAATGCCAGGCATGGCAGTGGACAGGAGCAGCCTTAGCCTTGGCAGGAGAACATAGTCAAGCAGATTTCTGGAGCTCACCAAATCAGTGGGCTACAGGTTCAATGATAGACCCTGTCTCAGAAAATAAGGTGGATAGGAGTTGGGGATTTAGCTCAGTGGTAGAGCACTTGCCTAGCAAGCATAAGGCCCTGGGTTTGATCTTTAGCTCCAGAAAATACAAATTAAAAAAAAAAAAAAAAGGTGAATAATGATCCAGGGGAATAAAGCCAACATTGAGCCTCTGGCCTACAGGCACACATATACATGTGTTCATACAGCCATATGAACATATACTAAAAAAAGGAAAGAGACTACCATTGTCAAATAGGGTTTTAGAAATACTGCTTCGAAGAGGCCCCTAATAAATACAAGGACACAGATGATTGAAAGTAAGAGCATAAAAAGGTGGCCCAGAGTTTGGAGAGATGGCCCAGCAATGAAGAGCACTGATTGCTCTTCCAGAGGACTGGTATTATATTCCCAGTACCCACTCAAGCAGTTCACAACTGCCTATCATGCCAGGTCCAGGGGGATGTGACTCCTCTGGTCCGTGTGGCTGTTGACATACCTGTACACATCGACATGATTAGACATAATAGTTTTTAAAGAAGGAAAGAAATGCAGCCTGAGAGGCACAGTCCCCCACAGATACCGAGAGTGACTGAGCCCAGCAGACATCTGAGCTTCTTCTAAAGAGTCTTTTTTTATTACTGTCTACGGGAGCTCCCATGCTGTGAGGCTCCTGTGGAGGGCAGAGGACAGCTCTGTGGAGTTGTTCTCTCCTCCCACCTTTGTGTGGGTTCCATGGATTGAACTCAGTGTGGACAGAGGATGAAGTCCTGAGTGAACTCGTTTTGTGCAACCATGTCAAGGACCTCAATGCCTCACACCTACAGGAATAACGAAACCATTCCTCTGGTCCTTGTGGATGTTGATAGTGTGTGCAGAAAGTGTCCCCCAGGGCTTCCTCCTCCTGGATGTTTACAGCCTGAGATGGCTTCCCTTCAGAGACCCCCTACTGAGACAAGCTCTACCTGCCTCCTTGATCTACATACAATAGACCTGACTCCTCAATCCAGTTGTATAAAACATGCTGTTTCTACAATGCTGATGGTGTGTCTCCATCAGAGTGCACAGCCTGCCCAACCCTAGCTTTTCTGTCTGTGTCTCTGTCTGTCGGTCAGTTCTTCATTCCCCGTTGCCCGAGTTAGGTCAATCCCCAAGCTGTACAAATGAAGACAACTCAGGGTATCAGGCTTCCCTCACCCACCAGCTCATCTCACTGGCCCTCATGGCTTCTTCAAACTGTGAGCCGAGATCCCATAAAACAATAACAGTAAATGGTTTCCAAACAACAACGACTAAAAGTTAATTCAAAGTCAAATGTGATTTTGTTGCATTCCTGAAGTGTTGGTTATATACACACAACACTCGTATTATCCATCATCCCTCACAACACCCTGGGACATGCTGCTCAGATAGTTGTGTGCTAGAAATTGCAATGTTTTTCAGGAATAGTGTCACACAACATGAAAGCTTTCTGCTTTCAGACAGAGAGCAGTAGTGTTCTCTTTAATCCCAGCACTTGGGAGGCAGAGGCAGGCAGATTTCTATGAGTTCCAGGACAGCCTAGTCTACAAAGTGAGCTCCAGGACAGCCAGGGCTACACAGAGAAACCTTGTCTTGACAAAACAAAAACAAAAACAAAAAACTTTCTGCTTTCATAGAAACTTAAAAATTGAATTACAAAAAAGAAACCTTTTAATATTTTCCTACCATCATTCTTCAACATGTAACTATCAAACTGGAATATCTTTGGATTGTATTATGTTAAAGTGTTTGATCTTTCAATTTTCTGTTTGAGTTACTGATGAGTTTTATTTTTAAAAGTTATTAAATGAGCCAGCAGTGGTGGCGCACACCTTTAACCCCAGCATTTGGGAGGCAGTGTGGGTGGAACCCTGAGTTTGAGGCCAGTCAGGTCTACAGATCGCATTCCAGGACAGCCACTTTTACCGCTTAGAGTTGGGGATGTAACTTGGGTCATTAGTCTTTACCACAAGTCCCTTTACCCACTGAGCCATCTTGATGGCCTGAGATTAGATTTTTAGAGGTGCTGAGGTGGCTGAAATTTGTGGGGCAGTGTCCTGACAACCAGATAGCTGCATAGAAAAGGTACCACAGAGGTCCAGAGCACAGTCCCTTAAGTCCCAGACTGAATGGAGGTTGATCTGTGAGTGGAGAGGTGGATCTGAGAAGCATGCTCAGGACACTGAGGGGCTCTGAAGTGTAGAGATTCATAGTACTGGGAGACATCAACATCCCCAGCAGCAAGAGTGGCCGAATAACAGAGAATGAAACTGTTCTCTCCTGAGATGTAAATAAGTTCTCTGTTATGGAATAATCTTATTGTACACTGTGAAGATGAGTCTTTGCTAAGGTGCCTCCTGATTGATTTAATAAAATGCTAACTGGCTAATAGGTAGGCAGGAAGAGGTTAGGTGGGAAAGTCAAGCTGAGAGGATGCTGGGAAGAAAAAGAACAGAATCTCAGGAGTTGCGAGTCAGAGGCAGACAATGAATATGCCATGCTGAAAAAAGGTACTGCTGAATGGTAAAGCATAAATATGGGTTAATTTAAGTTGTAAGAGCTAGTTAGTAACAAGCCTAAGCTATTGGCTGAGTATTTATATTTAAGTCTCTGTTGTTGGGAGCTGGCCGTCAGTCCTGATGAAAAACTCTACCTACAATTCTCTCTTGTACATAATCAACAATCAGGACCAGCCCTGGCAATGTTAAACACCAGCCTTCTGGGGTTGGGGGAAAGGGATCTCATGTGTTGCAACCTCCATTCTTCAGTATGGCACTTAGGGAAGGTGAAGAGATTAGTTCCCTCCCCATGGGAATGAGCTGGATATGGTGGAGTTTCCAGGCTCTCTCCACTTCTCTCTTCAAATGTTCTAACTACTTCTGCAGCCTGACAGAGGTCCTTACTAGATATGGCTGCCAATCTTGGACTTTCCAGTCTTCAGAACTTTGAGCCTAAGTCAGTGATTTCCCTTACAAATTATACAGTCTCAGGTGTCTGCTAGAGGAATGGGAAGTGGATTAAGATAATTTAGGGTTGAGGATTTAGTTCAGTGGTAGAGAGCTTGCCTAGCTAAGCGCAAGGCCCTGGGTTCGATCCTCAGCTCAAAAAAAAAAAAAAAAAGATGATTAAATGATTAAGTTGAATGGAAAAAAAAAACCTTAGTTTTTCACTTTTTAATTAAAAGAAATGGAAATTTTCTATAATTCCAATAGAACAAATGACAAAACAAAACTAAGTAAGAAGTCAGGGTGCAGGAGGCTGGCAGTGAACCCAGTTCCTTTCTTTGAAAATGGTGAGTCTATGCTTTGTTGGGGATTGCTGAGGGAGGCTGGTTCCATTTTCCTGGAGCTTGATCCTGTGAAGTCCTGTACTGAAATGGCCCTTCCTGAAACAGCTTCAGCGACTGCAAGTGTCCTCAAAACCAGGGAGGACCTTTCTGTTCCCCTTGGGCCAGCAAAATTCACCCCTATGGTCACCCAAGACCCCCTATTACCCAGAACCCTCCTGGCTTTGGAGGTTCAAGGACCCCGTGATCTCTTGCCATCCTTGCCCTTGTACCCCAATCTAGAAATCTCTCTTTCTTTGCTGGGTCCATGTCTTCAGCCCCACTTGTGCTTTAGATTTGCAAACTCACGAACTCACCAGCTATAGGGGCCTGGGCTTCTCTGGGCAAGTGCTTCTCTACCCAGTGACCCATAGCGTACCTTCTCCAGAGAGCACAGAGACTCCTGGGTTCTCAGTGGGCAGCAGGCTGGGCCGGAGCCACAGAGGAAGCATCTGTTGTGGAGATGGGTACTGTCAGGGATCAGGGGTCTGTATGCCTTACCAGTGGTGCTCCAGTTCTCAGAGAAGTGGAGGCTGGCTGATTGGGAGCGCATGAAAGTCACTGAAAAGGTAAGGGGTGAACATGCATGGGGCCATGAATGTGGGGCCGAAATATGAGACCTGACACAGGGCCTGCTTGCCCCGTGGGAGCTCTGGCACAGAGACGCCCAAGGTTTCTTGCTAGACAAAGACATTGTTGCACAGAAAGAGCTGGGCTATTGAGGTATCCAGTCATTGGCCGGGGCCGTCCCCAGGACAGCCTAGCTCCAAAGCCAAAGCTGACCTGGAGCACCACCAGGCTCAGTTCACTTCACATCTAGAAGCTGGACAACTGTTCTTTCTTGAGGAAGAGTCAATTGGTGCAGCTCTGGCTGTGGGGAACAGCTTCCCATGTCTCTGCGGCTCCCTAGAAGAGAGAAATTTAGGGCATAAAACACAGAATACATTCACCGTGACCTAGAATTACATGGACTTTAGAGTCTCAGCTTGTCTCCATCACTATAGATTTAACTTCTGTCTTATATAGGGTTTCTGTAATTAGGATAAACACCATGCCCAAAAGCAACCTGGGGAGAAAAGGATTTATCTGGCTTGTAGGTTACAGTCCATCCTGGGTGGTGGGGTGGTGGCAGGGGACAGGAACACACAGGCAGGAACTTAAGACAGGAACCTGGAGGCAAAAACTGAAACAGAAGCCATGGAGGGAGCTGCTTATTGCCTTGCTCCCCATGGCTTGCTCAGCTTGCTTTCTTACACAAACCAGGACCGCCTGCCCAGGGATGGCATTGCCTTTTACGGTCTGGGTCCTCCCACATCAATCATTAGTCAAGAAAATGCCCTACAGACTTGCCTAAGGGCAATCCAATGGAGGCATCGTCTCCATTGAGCTTCCTCTTCCCAGATGACTCTAGTGTGTGTCAGGTAGACACACAAACTAGGTGTGTGTGTGTGTGTGTGTGTGTGTGTGTGTGTGTGTGTGTATGAGTGTATGAGTGCTACCTATAGGTATGTGCACTGTGTGTGCCTGGTGCTTGAGCAAGCCAGCAAAGGATACTGAATCCCCTGGAATTGGAATTTTGGGCTGTGTGAGCTGCCATATAGGTGCTCAGGACTGAAGCCAGGTCGTCTACAAGAACACCAAGCTCTCTTAACTGCTGAGCTGCCTCTCCAGCCCCTACATTTCTGTTTGTTCTGCTCCCCTTTTGCCCCCCAGTGGCCACTTTTGTGAGCCAACTGATTGTCCTGTACATTCTTTCTTGAGGCATCTGGGCCTCTGCTAACAAGGAAGATACACCATCTAGGTCTTTTGAAGGAAAGCTAAGGGTGGCATGTGATGGTAGGAGTGTGGCAGAGCAAAATGACCAAGGTCCCATAATCCCCTCCAGGTCATGCTTCTAATGACCTAAGGATCTCCAGCAAAGCCTCATTTCCAAAACACTCACCGCCCCCCAACAGCACCACCTTGTGAATCAAGCCTTTAACAAATAGACCTTTGGGGGAGTGCTTACCTCCTCCATAGCACTCCTTTAGAGCTGCTGTAGCCACCACTGACCTCGAAATTATCAGTGTCTAAAGTAGATTACTTCCCAAAGTCCCAGAGGACTCTACATCCCCAGCCTCTTATTAGTCACAACTGTATGCAGAGCATGCAGAATGATCCAGACACTCTCCAGGGAGATTTCATGAAATCCTGCAAGCTACCTTCTCATTGACCCTGAACAGAGCCAAACCCAGACTATGCTCTTCTGGGGCAAGAACTCCAAAGGATGTTACCTGAGTGTACCCCCAAGGACTCTGTCAAAATTTGTTTTCACATCTTCTGTGGTGAGCCAGATACCAAAATGCTCCTGTATTGGAGGATGACAGGGAATAGCCACTTCCTACAACTCATAGAGAATCACTTCAAGTCTGGTAACCACCCTGTGCTTTGAATAATGCCTTTATACATAGTGAGCATTTACATTACCACTTAAAAGCATAATTAAAATTGCAACAACATGTATTTGTGTTCATTAATTTAATTGAACTCCTGAAAGGTTTTGAGCAGACAGGTTTCACCATCAGACAGAAAGTATGAGGTAGTTACATTCACTCCAGCTTGATGAGAACTATGGGCCATTAAGCTGTCACTGGGAAGGTTGGCAATAAAGATAACTGGTTAGCCTGGTATTCGTGGCCTTTGCAATGCTACTATAATGACAGGTTTTTATATCTAAGAGTTTATTTCAGATTACATTTGTAATCCATCATGAAGGGAAGTCAGGGCAGGAGCTCAAGGCAGGAATTGACACAGAGACCATAGATAAATGATGGTGATTGGCTTGCTCTCCGCAGCTTGCTTGTCCAACTCAGGACTGCCTGCCCTGGGTGGCATCACTTACAATGGGCTGAGCCTTCTCACATCAATCATTAATCAAGAAAATGCCCCCACAGACTTTGTCTACAGGCCACCGTGACAGACATTTTCTCAATTGAGGTTCCTTGTACCCAGTTGATGCCAGTTGTGTCAAATTGACAAAAAACTAGCCAGAACAATTGGTCCCTTGTCAACTTGACATAAAACACATCACTGTTTCTCTGGCTCTATCTTCCACAACACATACAGTTTACCTCACAGAGCAGTCTGGCTCTGTTTCACGGTTGTTGCTGTCTTGGCAGTAGCCCTGCTGTACTAGTAACCTAGCATCTCCAATATGCTGGCATCCCCACTGAACCGAGGCTGCCCCTTCACCAATGGCCTCTCCTGGCCACTCATGCTCTCCATGGCATCTTAATGCCTCAAGACCACTACCACCTGGATGACTCAAATACCTCGCCAAATCCAACTGCCAGAATGATGTGCAGCCTAGAACCCTTATATATAACTCTCATCTGACCCCATATGGGTCTGCCAGGTCCTCTAGCACAAGGCAATGATGAGATTGATATATTATTGATAGGAAATATACTGGAGGCTTCAGAATTTCATAAAAACATCATGTCAATAGTAAGGATTTTAAAAAAGGATTTTTCCACAACCTGGCAACAAGCCAAGGAAATTATGAGGAAATAGCCTACTTGTTCTTTATATAGTCAAACTCCACTACCAGCAGGATGTAATCCGAAGGGTACTCAGAGGAAGGAAATCTGGTAGATGGATATGCTTCATTTTGTAGAATTTGGAAAATTGAAATATATACACCACACCATTGATACCTATTCAGGATTTCAATGGACAACTGCTCTGAGTTCTGAAAAAGCTGATTCTGTAATCACTCATTTGCTAGAAGTTATGGCCATCATGGGTATACTTGCACAAATTAAAACTGACAATGCTCCAGCATATGTCTCTGGTAAAATGAAACAGTTATTACAATATAAAGCATATTATAGGTATATCACACAACCCTATAGGCCAAGCAGTCATAGAAAGATAAATCAAACCCTAAAGCACATGCTAAATAAACAGAAAGGGGTGACAAAAACCCAAAAAATAGATTACATAATGCTCTATTAACTTTGAATTTTCTAAATGCTAATGAGGAAGGAACAACAGCTGTGGAGAGACATTGGATAACAAACAAAACTACAGAATTAAATCAGTCTATATACTTAAAAGATGCGCTGACCTCAGAATGGAAACCAGGATATGTATTGTGTTAGGGACAAGGTTTTGCTTTTGTTTCTATAGGAGAAAAAAAGCCATGAATACCATCAAAATTGATAAAGGTTTGATTTGAACAAGAGAGCCCTCTTAATTAGAAGAGTTGATAGTTCATCAACCAGTATGACCATCCAATTTAAACTAACTTATGCCATTCACAAATGCTTTCCATTTGGTCAGATATAACTTGCCAAAAGGGAACTTCCCAAAGTTCCCCAAAGTTGGGGAAGGGTTTTTGTTTTTGTCTTTCAGGAGAATGAAGGCTAAGGAATCTGAATAACACTGGACAAATGAGACATCTCAAAAAAAAAAAAAAAAGGACAATTCATCCAAAAAAACTGTCCTAAGAAAAAGAGTAAGTTGGCCTATTGGTATATCACATATCTAACAGGATAAAATTTCATAAGTCTTCCTAAATGTTTGTTTCTGCAATTTTCTACAGACATATAACACAAGTGGTCTTTTTGTAGTCCCAGTTCAATTAAAAATTAAAGTTGGCTTTGGAGTTGGAGTATGGCTCTCTCCTTCTCTAAACCCAAGCATGCTTGTTAAAAGAAAATGCAAAAATCTCTGTTTCATGTCAGAAGAGCCACCTGTTATGGGACAGAAGAAAACCCAAAATTAAGGGGTTTTCTTATGCCACTAATATCATAATTCTTTGGTTTTATTTTGACTCTTTAAAACTTTTCTTAAGGTATGAATTTTATATCAAAATTTATAAGATTAATATATATAATAAACTTTTGTCATGACATTAATGGTCATATAGAGTACTAACTAATCCAAGAAAAAGGGCTTCATCTAACTTCCTGTACATAATTTCGGGTTTGGGTCTCTTTTCTGTAGTGAACTGTGACCACGCCTAAAAGCAAGGCTGAAGTCTCCAAAGAGATGATAAGGCCCCACAACAATTCCATAAGGACAGTGATAATGCCACCAAGCTGACAAACACCACCCAAAGATTGGCTTTGGATTACTGACTGTGCAGGACAATTTTGAGATGGCTAGCTGAGATGATCCAGCTTCACAGACTATTCGAGCAGGGACTTGAGACAAGACCTGCACTTTCCCATTATGCAGAGACTGGACAAATAAATGATACAGCTAACTATCTTGAGACTTGACAATTAACCCAAAAGTTTTCTTTTCAGGATCCCCTAAAGATGCCTTCACCCCCAAACAGCAGGAAGTAATTTTAAGAATATGACAACCCCACTCCCAAGAGGTGGAATGGGTGGTTTTTGGTCTTTCAATGGGTTATGGATAATTGTCATTGTTTAGGATGGTTGGTTACAAGTTGTTAATTGTTAATGGTCAAGAAAAAAGCTAAACAAAGGAATTTAGATTTGGGGTTCTTATTTTTTTAAAAAAAAAGGAAAAAAGAGGATATTGGTATGATAAGATAAAGGGTAGATTATTGAATTTACTCTGAAAAGAAAAAAAGGGAAAATATGGATATGATAAGATTTTTTAAAAAGTAAATTATTGAATCTACTTTTAACAAGCAACTACTAATTTTAAATACTTTACATTGTATTGGGTTTTTGTATATTGTATACAAATTATATATATTGATATAAATTTGAGATTGATTCTGTTAGAAAATACTAAACATATATTTCTAATCTTGTTCAAGATATTGTACTTATACAACTCACTAAACAATGTAATGCAAGTTACTAGGACTTGAAAGTTGTTACCAACTAATTAGGATGTAAAGAAATGCAAATTAGTATTTAGTCACCTATTACAAGTGAAATTATAGTCAATTTAGGTATGTTTTTAAGGTCAAACAGAGATATATCCTAGATATACAGGTCATCTTCAAACACTTTAGAGATCTACAGAATATGGCACTTAAGATGTTTTAATAATATAGATTCTTTTTTTCTTATGACAATGAGTCATGTTTGCTCCTGGCAGCACCAATATACTTCAGAGAAGATGATGGGCATCTCAGAAACTTCATATGGAGTTTACTTTCTTTGTGGCCAAAGTTAGCCACTGGGCAAGAAACTGCCCTTATATCGACTGCTGTCAGTATGCTGTCCAAAATGGATAAGCAGGACACAAAAAAAAGGACTGCTGAGCCTTGCCAAGACAAGGTAGGACAACCCTTCAGAAAATTCTGCTTCACAGATGAGTCTGTCAGATATGCTAGGCCTGTAGGCTGAAGATGGATGCACCAACATTGCAGAGAAATCTCAAGTGACTGTCCAGGCAGCCAGCTGTTTCTGTCATTTCTCGCATTTTTTTTGAAGTTGCATGTTTGCACTTCCTGCTTTCTCAGTAATATTATTTCCTTCTCAGGTCTCTGAGGGAGTTGAAGATGATCAGATAGGAATAGTTACAGTTTTCCTTGTTACTCAATGAAGAGGTGTATAAGATTGAAAGACATCAAGATGTATGTTTGGTTGGTAATACAAGTTGGATAGAACATGAATTAGGTACAACACTTTGGACTCACAAAAATAGGCTAGATCATGGAGTATTTTCTCTGAATTTGTCAAATATTTGTGGGCTGGACATTGTTAATGGAACTCTTGATTGTATATATTTATTGTACTTAATGTATATAGTTTTTCGTATATTAGTTATAACCTTTTATTATTTTAGACAAAAAAAGGGGAACTGTGGTGATATATTATATACCCCACTAAAGCTTGCTTGAAGTTCAGAGGACAGAGACAGCCACTAGATTAGACATAGAGGTCAGGCAGTGGTGGCACACACCCTTAATCCTATCACTCAGGAGGCAGAGATCCATGTGGATCTCTGTGAGTTCAAGGCTACACTGGAAACAGAGCCAGGCAATGGTGGCACACACCTTTAATCCCAGTGCTGGGAATCACACATGCCTTTAATCCCAGGAAGTGACAGCAGGGTGGAGAAAGGTATATAAGGCATGAGGAAATAGGAACTCACTCTCTTTAGGATGAGGATTTTGTAGAGGTGAGAACTAGTGGCTGGATGCTCTGCTTCTCTGATCTTTCAGTTTACACCCTGATATCTGGCTCTGGGTTTATTTTATTTAAATAATTTATAATTATAATTTGTGTTACATCTGGTGCACCAGTTGTTCAAATCTTAAATGGTCTTACTATACCTCATGCTGGTCAGAGCTTTAAGAGACAAAGCACCAGGCCACAGTGCTCTGCATGACAATTCCTGTCCTGTCTTGAAAATAGGGTTTATGAAAGATAGAATTTAAAAACAATGTTTGTTTAATGAGGTATTAAAGCCTATCCTCCATGCCTTCATATGCAAGAACGTACCTTGTGCTGGCAGCTACACTTTGCAATTTAAGAGCCATCCAGGTGATGGTTTGAAAGACATGAAGGGGTCACGGGGAACAGCTGAGGCTTGCAACAGTGTGGCAGGCCTACAGTTCCTAAAGACAGCCTAGTTGCAGTGGTGGACCCTAGCAGTTTTGGAGATGCTGGTGCCATGTGACAGTCACCAGAAGCACCAGCCACAATGAAATGGAGCTGGCTGGGATCTAGAGGGCAGGCTGTGCTTATGCTGCTGAGGGCTGGAACAAAGAGGTGACCCCTGCACCTAGAGAAAACCCAAAGGATTGTGAAAAAATCCCAGATATTATCTTTGGATTGTTGGCACTTTTGGAGCTTGGTTTTACCTTATGCAGATTATGTGTATGCCCTGTTTTCTCCCTCTTGAAGTAAAAAAGGGTACTTTTTTTTTATATTGCAGAAATACACAGTTGAGATTTTAAACTTTTTTTGAGACAAAATTTTAGAGTTTTACAGAAACTTTTAAAAAACTGGATATTTTTAAGAAACAATTTTTAAAATATTTAAATTTACAAGGCTATTAGACATTTCAAGTTTATGAAATGTTTTATATTATTAGTATTGTTAGGGTCGTCGTCCAAAACAGAGAGCTTCACTCCGATATCGGGTCACAAAAGAAGCTTTATTAGCACGAGCTCATGGGCCACCAGTGCGAGAAATAACTGGTGACCCCGAGTCTAAGGCTCGCAGGCCTTTTATGAGGCAGCTCTATCAGGGCAGGGGAGCGGGGTCATCCAGAGTGCAGACATCTGGGGGCCAGATGTCTCCGAGGTCTTTCTCAGAGTCTGGGTAGGTAAATGAATTCCAAGCTTATCTAGCAAGGGGTTATTTGGCAAGCATTCTTCTCAAGCAATTTATCTTACAAGCACAACCTCAGGCGGTCATCCTGAAAGCATCTTGTTAGCACAGCATGATGGGCTAACTTTCTGGTATGGGGCGTGGGGGCAGAGTGCAGTATTTTCCACTGAATCTACAATTAGCAGAGCTAGTGGGGGGGGGGGCTTGTTTCCCTTACAATGGCCTTTCAGTATTTGAATTTAAAAATAAATAGAAGTTTAAAAATTAAGGCCACAGCTATGAGCACCAAATACTAAATGCCAGAAACTGGATCTTATGATGCAACAAGACAATGACCTGAGTAGTCTGACAAAGGGCTTGGAGTAACTGCTCTTGGAGCAGCTTTGGAGATTGAAAGATCTTTTACAGGGGAAGCCTATGTTGGCATTATGGCCCACTCATTGGGGACCCACCCTGTGCATAATGCCTACTTTAAGGGAAAACTTCTCCTCTGCTCCCCATCTCTATTCCCATGAGGTGTGCACCTGGCACCTGGCACCTGGCACCCTCTCTCTCTCTCTCTCTCTCTCTCTCTCTCTCTCTCTCTCTCTCTCCCCTTATTCCCTCTTTCTCTCTCCTCCCTCTCTTCCCTTCACCAAATAAAACTCTTCACAGAGAGCTGTTTGCATGGAATCTCAATCTCTCACACGCCTTGGGCACCTTGGCTCCACCCACCAGGGCCTCCTAAGCACTATATCATAACAGCCTAGGACCACTTTCATGTTGGATATTTGTGTTGAGATACATAACAGTTGCAAATTTGCAATTGTGAAATAGCAACAGGAATGATTTTGTAGCTGGGGGTTACCACAACATGGGTAACTGTATCGAAGGGTCAAAGCACTGGGAAAGCTGAACCACTGGCTCAGAGAATGTCTTTCCTTACCTAAGGTCTTTTCATGCTTAAAAATGTATGTCTAGCCTCCTTGTCTTTGCTAAATTTGTGAAGCTTAGGCTATTTTGATAAACTGAGTCATATAAGAAACTGTAAATTCTGTAATGGTGTACTATGAAAGGATCAGGAAATTTCCCAGTCTCTCTGTGGACTGTCTATGAGTTTAATTGTGATACTAAAAAGAGTTTCAATTCAAAAATTGTTGTTTTTTAAGACTCAAACTTAACAATGATAAAGCTTCACACAATGGCCTCTGAAGGCCTCTTGCCCTCTGAGGACCTCCATGTGGGTCCTGCCATTACACACTGCCTGTCCTCAGAAGCTCTCCTTACCCACAGAGGAAGAGTCCACATCCCTTTTATTTACGTATCCTCCATGACTGTAGAGCCAGAACCATGTGTGCACTGCTGACAAGTTCAGCTGCCCCCTTGGATGGAGCCTGGGCACCCTTGAGTCACACTTGCAGCAGCTTTCTGAAGTGTGATCCCAATTAGTCTTATCAACAAAAACCAGGAACCAAATATTGGAGTGATTGATCAAAGGCATGAGCCTCTCAAGTGCTGTGGTTAAAGGCATGAGCCACCACCACCTGGCCTCTATGGATAACTAGTGGCTAGCTCCACCCTCTCCTCCCCAGGCAAGCTTTATTTATCAGAACACAAACAAAATATCACACAACAGCTTTCCTTTGTTGTTACTCTTTAAGATCAGAAAATTCCTCAGACCTTTCCTTTTCACATATTAGAAATTTAGCCGAGAGAGGCACCCCACCCTTGTTCCATTTGAGACCAGGCCTCTCCTTATCTCCTTCAGCACAACATTACATTTCCTGGTATTCTTTTTCTCCTCAAACTGTACATTTTGTGTTGCTACATGACTGCACATGCGCTGTTCAGTAGCCAAGCAAGGGGCCTATGTCCTACATAACCCATGCACAGAGTTATTGCATAATTTGTGCACAGTGTGATCATGCAATCTGTGTGCATGTGTGCCGTAGCGCCATAAGCCCACATGCACATGTGCAGGGGAAATCCATAAAAAGCGGGTCACAGATTCTTTCCCCCTTCTTCTTCTTCCCCCTTCTCCTTCTTCCTCTCTCCCCGCACATGTCTCTCAACAGGCCTGAGCACACCCTCTCCTGTCCCCCCTTCTCCTAATAAATTCTCATAGTGGGTTTTGTTGTGCCTCGTGGCTTTTCCTGCATGCTTAATGAATAACACAGCACCGCCATATAAAACTAACATTGGTGCTGAGACAAGGCAGGCCCTCCCAGCGCGCTGCATCCAGGACTCTATACTGAGGTTTGTTGGATCTACAACTGCCTGCTTTTTTCATTTGCCTGGCCGACAGACCACTCCTCACAATACCTGCTGCTCCAATTGGTGAGATTTCCCTTTCCAATCCCTCACCGTTTCCCATGACTGCAGCCTGAGATATATTTCTTGCTGTCGGCCCCCGGGGGGTCCTCGGGCTGTGCAGGCAGCGACTCGTTCTCTCGCTTGATGGAGCATTGGATGCTGTGGGACCCCCGGGGACCCTTGTGGTCTTACACCCCAGCCCTTACCCCTCTCTTGATGAAGGGTCAGATAACTTGTGCCGATTCACAGATCCTTCCTTGATCTCAGGGACGCCTGAGATTGTGGGCTTGGATCAATTTTTTTTTTCTCTCTCTCTGCTGCAGTCATGAGACATAAGGCTTCCTCCTCTTAGCCCCACTCTCCTCTGAGAAATGCCTTAAATATCCCTTAGATAACAATAAATATGGCTATGTAATAGCTGCTTGGACCCCGATAGTTCACAGGAATTATCTAACTTCTGCCAGCGAATGGGCAAATGGAAAGAGTTACCTTATCCCCAAACTTTTTACCTAAGCTCTGAACCCTCCCTTTCTGATTTTCTCTCCTGCCCATGTGCATTCCTGAACCTGAGGAATCTCTGACTCCCAAGAACCTCCGTCTATCTGACCTCTGCTCCGCTCTCCGGGATCGGGCAGGCTGTTCCAACCCTGTCTCCCACCTTCACTCCTGTCACGCATTTTCGAGCTGCCCTGAGAAGCACAGATGGGTCTGGGGGCAGGCTAGGATGCGACATGCAAATGAGTTTCTTCAAACCAACGCTGCCTACCCAGGGCTAAGGTGGTTCACGATCAGGAACCACATTGGGATTAAAATAACCCAGATGGCTCTCTAGCTGGAGACCAGTTTATAATCTGCCTCCTGGCTGGTCTTCCTAAGGCTTCCCTCAGACTCATAAACTATCAAATGCTAAAACACCTAATTCAAGATAAGGACTAAAATCCACCTCATGTCTCCCAGAGCTTCGCCGACATCAGGACTAAACTTAAGCATCTGGAGAGAGGGCCCTTCCCGTGGGCAGTAGTCTTAGCTGTGGCATTTAAGATGTACCATGGAAGAGATGAGAAAGCCCGTAAACAGAACTGCCAAATGCTGGCACACACTATCCGACTGGTGGCCTGAAGGCTTCAGATCCCTGTTTTAAGTGTAGTGGAGAAGGCCACTGGGCTCCTGTGTGCCCTGCCCCATGTGGGCAAAACTGGGCCTTGTCTGAAGTGCCACCAAGAGCGACACTGGTCAGCTGACTGCCCCCTACACCTCATGGCATGGGGACATCAAGCCAAGACCACCCTCCAGCTATCTCCTATGTTTGGCCACAGGCTCACGGGGAACTCAGGGTAGCCATTACAGCATGGAGCGATCCATTTCCTTCATTTGGACACTGAGCCATTTACTCAATCCTGAGGGAGTTTTGGGGTCCCACCTCTCTGTTCTCATTTCCCTATCATTGAGGTAAGGGGACAGCCTTATCAACCTCACCAGACCCCAGCACTTAACTGCATTTTCAAGGATATCTCTCTCACCCACACATTTTTTTGTGCCAACCTGCCCTGTGGCTCTAATGGGGAGAGAGTTTTCAGCTAAGGTAGGAGCTTTCATTTCATTTGCTCCCTCCCTGTGCCTCACTCCAGACCGGTCAGCAGTGCTTCTCCTCCTCATGCACAGTGACACAGACAGGGCCCTGCTCTCTCTGTTCCAGAGGACACCACGATCCACTGCCTTGTCACCAATTCCAGAAGAATGAGGTTTACCCAACAAGCTTTTCCCTCCTGGTTCCCTCTTCTGATTAACTACTCAGCTAATCGTTACAGGATCACCATAGAGCCAGAGTCCAAGGACCATCAGGTATACCCAGGTGGTAAGGAACAGTAACAGTCCAGAGGTATTTATAGCCCCAGACTCAAAAGAGTTTGGACTCTGCATAAAACAGACTTTAATATAACAATCTAGTACTGTTAAATACCTCAGCAAGATTACCTGTGTCTCCTGGATGCTAAACTAATAAAGGAAACAAGTACCTTAAAATCTGTCTCAGAGAAGGCTTATCTCTGCTAAAAATTAAAAGCTTGTTCCAGCTCTCTCTCTCTCTCTCTCTCTCTCTCTCTCTCTCTCTCTCTCTCTCTCTCTCTCTCTCTCTCATTCACTCACTAACCAAAATAGCAGAGTACTAAACATTATAATAACATGGCAACCGGCTCAAGATTTTAAATTCACCATGGCTGCTTCTTAATATGTTTAAAAATTCTTCTGAGCTCCAGAGCCAGCTTGGATCCACCTGGACAGCACCTTGTCAAACCCAAGCAGACACAGAGCCCTAAGCAGCAGAAGGTGATGGATGATTCCCAAAGCAGCAGATGACAATCCACTACCCCAGGACATGTAGCTACCCCAAAAGCTCCCTTCCCTACCTCCAAAGAGTTAACTGACACCTACCTAGTCAGCTGGAAGCAGTTTCAGGAGACACAGCTCCCCCATTCCTGTTTACTCACCATTTTTTTTTTTTTTTGATAAGCAGAGTCTGGAATGTTGCTACTGACCATACATGCACTGTTCAGTAGCCAAGCAAGGGGCCTATGTCCTTCATAACCCATGCACAGAGTACATAATTTGTGCACAGTGTGATCATGCAATCTGTGCGCATGCGTGCCATAGCGCCATAAGCCCACATGCACATGTGCAGGGGGAATCCATAAAAAGCGGGTCACAGATTCTTTCCCCCTTCTTCTCCCCACTTCTCCTTCTTCCTCTCTCTCCACACATGTCTCTCAACAGGCCTGAGCACACCCTCTCCTGTCCCCCCTTCTCCTAAAAATCTCTCATAGTGGGTTTTGTTGTGCCTTGTGGCTTTTCCTGCATAGTAACAGGGCCGCTTAATGAATAATAGTGCCACCGCATAAAACCAACAATTTCTATTTCTTCCTGCTGCACTAGCTCTTTTGGGTTGTAGACCTGCATAAGAGTGATTGTTAATAACCAAGCAACAGAATAAGCACTAGGCTATCTTGACATCTCAACCAATGAGATTAGTCTAAACCTCTTTAGTTTAGCCTCAGGCAGATTCTTAGGACAAGGACAGTAGCAGCCACATTCTTTGCCAAAATATGACAAGAATGATCCCTAGGCCAGTTGCTAATATTGTTCCCTTCTGGAACCTCTTGAGCTAGGCCCCCTTCTACATTTCTCTCAGCCCTGTCTTTCAAGGTCCTTGCATACTGGACCATTAAGTTCTGCTTAAAGCACCAAACTACTTTCCTAGCAGTTCAATGTCTCAAAGTCTCCCACATTCCCTTGTTGTGGAATATTATTTTAAGATACTTACAGTTGTTGATGCTGTGGACTATTTGTTTAATGATGCAAAGATGTGTTACATTCTTTTATGTTGCATTTGTTTAATTCTGTAAAGCTGTGTTACTTTGCCTGTCTAAAACACCTGATTGGTCTAATAAAGAGCTGACTAGCCTATAGCAAGGCAGGATAAAGGATAAGCAGGGCTGGCAGGCAGAGAGAATAAATAGGAGAAATATAAGAGAAGACAGGGGATCAAGAGATGAAGAAGGAGGACCCTGGGGGCCAACTACCCAATCACACAGCCACACAGCCGGACATGGAGTAAGAAGTAAAGAAAATATATACAGAAATAGAAAAAAGGTAAAAGCCCAGGGACAAAAGATATATGGGATAATTTAAGTTAAGAAAAGCTGGCTAGAAACAAGCCAAGCTAAGGCCAGGTATTCATAAGAAAGAATAAGCCTCCATGTATTTATTTGGGAGATGGGTGGTGGGACCCCAAAGAGCAAAGACCAAAAGAGTAAATAAAATAATCAATACCTCAACATCAGCATGGTGAGGCTTGCTGCAGCAGCAGCCCACTCCCTGGTACCAACTTCTGCTTAGTTACTTTTGGGTTGCTGTGATAAAACTCAATGATCAAGGCAGCCTATGAAAAGATAGTGTTTAATTTGCTTTACTATTCAGAGGGATGGAGTTCATGATGGCAGAGTAAGGAATAGTTGAGAGCTCATATCCTGATCTAAAACCACCAAACAGACAGAGGAACAGGAATGATAGGAGGCTTTTGGAACTTCAAATCTCCCCCCAATGACACACCTCTTCCAGCAAGATTGCACTCCCAATCCTTTCCAAACAGTTCCATGTATCAGGATTTTCCTTTTTGGGGACCACCAACCAGTTCCCAAATCATGACATGGAGACTTCTTATTAGTTATGAGTGTTTGGCCTTATTTAGCTCTTATTTTAAGATGTTTCTCTTTATCTACATTTTGCCTCAGGGCTTTTTTTTAATCATCTTTCTTTCTGTATATCTTACTTTCCTGCTGTCTCTATGTCTGTCTATCTGGCAGCTGCCTGGCTTCCTGCCCCAAGTGTGCCCCTCTTCCTCCTCATTCTCTTCTCCCTCTTCTTTCCTTCTTTTGAGCCTAGATTTCTTCCCCTACTTATTCTCTCTGCCTGACAGCCCTGCCTATCCCTCTTCTGCCTATCTATTGGCTGTTCAGCTTTTTATTAGACCAATCAGGTGCCTTAGGCAGGCAAGGTTAAACAGTAGCACATCTTTGCATAATTAAACAAATACAAGCATAAGCAAATGTAACACATCTTTGCCCAGTTAAAATAATATTCCACGACAGTTCTACCAACTGGGGACCACATATTTAAATATAGGAGGCTATGGGTGCTCTTTCCATTCAGATCACCATACTGGATAATGAATGAAAAGTACAAATTTATTTAAATAACAACCCTGAAGGTTGGGAACTCTAGAACATGATCCTACATCTATGTGGAATCTGGTAAGGACCTTTTCACTGCATCATCTCATGGCAGAGGTGGTCACTGCCATGGCAAGGCAGAGCAAGGAGCTAATTCAAGTCTCTCTTCCTTTTCTTATAAAAGCATGTTCATGAATTTTTCTCATCTTAATCACTCCCAAAGGGCTCACTTACAAGCACTATAAGCATTTGACTTCAGAGATTATATATCCAACCCATGAAATTTGGGGGAACATTTCAAACCATAGCACCTACAAAAAAATTCAGCCTCATACTGTTAGTCAGGGCCATGACATTTGTAAGTCTCCATTTTGGTTGAATTGTGACAATTCTGGAACTAAAATAAATGTCTTCCAAAATTAAAGTAATTTGTTTCTCTGGATTATCACCCTTCCTGTCCTTCCAGTCCCAGGAATAGCTAGCCAGGAGAGATGATTACCCATCACCTGGCATTCTTAATTTCCCCTGGATATCCCTAGAAACAGCCATCTTCAGAAAAAACAAAAACAAAAAAACTTTTGTATCTCATTTCCACTCTGATTCCTGTGAAAACTACAAGATGAGACCATCACTGTGCCACAGAGAACTGAACTCTCCTCAGAGCCCCCATCACGCTGCTGTCTTCTTATCCGTGACATTAATAACTTTTCTTATAAAAATAATATCCCAAAGAACAATCTGACTTAGAGTCCCCCTAAACTCGAAACCTGAAACCCTTCACATACCTGTAATATCACCTGATATGAGGGTTGGGAGGGAGTCTTGTAAGAGGTTCCAGGTGCTTGTGTCCAGAAACAAGGAATTGAGCAGAGACAGTTACAGTTGAATCAAAGACAGTTTATTTGGAGAAGCTATACTACCAAGGGAGGAGGTAGTACAAATCAAAGAAAGTCCAATAGTTCAAGCTGCCCGCTACACTAAGGATTTATGCCTTATAACTCAGGTTGTTGGAGTCATTGATATAGTAAAGGGTTTTCCACATTTCCCCACAGAGTTTTCTGCTTGGCATATCTCAGTAACATCTCATTTTTTTGTAATTTTAAAAATTAAAACATAACCACATCATCGCCCCTTTCTGCTCCCTCAAATCTCTCCCATGTCCTCCCTCACTCCCACTCAAACTTCATAACTTCTTTTGCATTCTTATTGTTACATACGTGTGCATAAGTATATAAATACAACCTGATCAGTCCATTTAGTGTTATTGGTATGTATATGATTTCAGGATTTGGTATTGGATAACTAATTACAAGATTCATCCCTTGGAAAGACTAATTTTCTCTTTCTCGAGCGTTTGCTGGCTAGGTTTATGGGACAAGGGATAATTTTCCTTCTGTTGAGCGGCCTAGACAGCTGTTGGTCACTGCCAAGACATGAATGCCACTATTGTGTCCTTAGGACTCTCTTACCATGCTGGTCATCGCTGTGGCTCACAGGCATCACGGCTGGGTGGGACTACTGATTGCTTTCCTCCCTTGGCAGCTTGCACAGCACCTTTTGGTATTATGAATCTAGTCCTCAGGGAGGAGGCTTTCAGGTCAGATGAATGTTGTGTCTGAAGTCCATGATGTCTTCCACACAGGGACTTTCCTTTAACTTCTGGAGTCAACAAATCACAACAGCAATAGCCTATGTTATTTTGAGGTTCTCTTGAACTCTCCTGATCAAAAACTCAAAAGATGATTTCTCATACCTAGTACTGAAGTTTTTGTTAGCCTATGGCTCTTGGGGGAGCATATGTGAGATATATATACATACATATATATGTATTCTCATTCATATATATTCTATGTAATATTGAGTAAACATAAAATAATACTGTCTCCTTATGGATTGTTTCAATCATCCTGAGTGTTATTTATCCCTCCACTCACCTTCTCCTCTCATTAACATCTTAAATGTCCACCTGGGTGTTGTAAGGAGCCTTCAGACACTCTGGAGTGTCTCTGTGTCTGCAGTAGCAACTGGCTATCAGCAACCTGTGAAAAGAGGGGTTCCTCCGGCCTTCATTTTACCAACTTGGTGTTTGTATGCTAACCACCTACCTGATACACTTGCCAACATATTTGGAATATGTACTTTATTCTGTGACTATAAGACTTCATGAAATTGTTACCCCTCTGGAACACGGTATTTGAGGAAACTTGAATCTGTGTTCCCACCACGGTCACTGTACTGGCTAGTTTTGATGTCAACTTAACATAAACAAGAGTCATCTGAGAAGAGGGAACCTCAATGGAGAAAATGGTTCCATCAGCTTGGGCTTAGGCAAGCCTGTAAGGTCTTTTCTCAATTAGTGATTGATATGGAAGGCTCCAACCCAGTATGGGTGGGGCCATCCCTGGGCTGGACCCTGTGTTGTATAAGAAAGCAGGCTGTGCAAGCCATGTGAATCAAGCCAGTAAGCAGCACCTTTCCATGGCCTCTGCATCAGCTCCTGCCTCCAGGTTCCTGCCCTGTTTGAGTTCCTGTCCTGACTTTCTGCAGTGATGAACTGTGATATGGGAGTGTATGCAAAATAAACCCTTTCCTCTCCAAGTTGCTTTTGGGTCATGGTGTTTCATCATAGCAACAGTAATCCTGAGACAGTTACTATTTCTTATCACCTTTGAAGTAAGAGCTGTGCTTTTTACATTGATACAAGGTATGTCTACAAAGCAGACACCTATATGCAGGACTAGATAGTAAGCATGATGAGGGGCCCAGAAACAGGCTAGAAGATGATGTCAGCCTCCATTCCTGCTCTTTTCTCTCATACATCTGAGATTTCCACCTCTTAGTCAGTGGTCTCTGTAAATATGCTCGTCACACATTTGCCTACTCACCACCAGCCTTCCCCTCTACAATGTGGAAATTTTCCCTTCCCTAGGAAAGGGGTCTTTAACCTGTCTCACATTTACATGTGCTCTGTCTTTTGTCTCTTAGCTTTTTGCAAATGGTTAACATGGCCACAGGCACTGGAGGGGAGGTGAAGGGAATTCCACCTCCTTTGTCCAAACTGTAAACAATTTGATTTTACTTAACCAATTTCTGTTTCCTAATTTATTTTGGAATACAGGGAAACTGAGACCCTAACCTGGGACCACAAGGACCCACACTGCCCCATCCTGATGGAGTGCAACGTATTTCCGAAGTCCTTCATTGGTGTCCTCACCCCCCTTTTCCTCTCCCCTCTACCTTAACACTCTCCTTCCAATCTCTACTCAGTCTTAGCTTCTTTCTCTTTGCAAACATACTCTCCCAATGAAACTACCTGCCTTTACTTAAATGCAAACTTGTCCTTGGTCTTTGCATATCCCAGTTCTCTTGCCTAGGATGTTTCTTCCCACTTCTGCTTCTGGACCAAGCTCCTTGTTCCTCAATGCCACATCACTCCAGGACAACTCTTAGTGCTGGAATGTGCCATCTGTCCTTTACCATTTGCTGTGACAGTGCCTCTGTGCCCATCACCAGGTCATCATCTGTTAGAATGTGTACCTACCCCTTGAAGACAATCATAACCTCTTAAGAGTCCAGATTCAGCAGTTGGAAAGAATCAGGCCATACATTCTTGTCTCTCTCTCTGGGATAGAGTTAAGAAACAGTTTGTTCTCTGACTTGATAGCAAATAATTTATGATATGTGGCTCTTCTATGTGTGGGGATGAGACATCCAGTCCTAACCTGATGGCACTGTGTTATTGCCTGTTCTGGCCCAGTCAATTAGAGACCTCCATCCAGAATGCTCAGACATGTGTAATAATTTACACATAACTCCCTTGAAATGGCTAAAGAAACTTAATGTCTAACTTAAAGGTCACACTGACCTTTGCCCTGGAATGCCTGGGGGATCCTAGTGGCCTGCAGGTGAGCTAAGAACAGGACAATGGTGTTCCTGCTGTGGGGTGTTTAACCACTTGCTTTCTGCTTTTGTAGAATCCCTGATCATTGTGGGACTGGGATGAAGCGATCTTTTTATTATTTTTTTATTACTAGAAAGAGAAACAGCTAAGGGGAATGAAACAGTTTTCTTGCTCTGCTGCAGATTCCATAGATAATGGTAAAATATATCCTTGATATCCGCCTTTACAAGCCTTTCTTGTAGACCCCTTCATCATGGTATACTGTTTGTCTCTAAGGATTCTGTCTTTCTGCTATCAGTAATAATAAATTCATTTAGTCTAAATTTGAATCAAGTCTACTGTCTCTTGGATTTTTGTTTTCAAGTTTCATTGCAGGGATGTGAGCTAGACCAAGTACAGCCGAATCACCCCTGAACTGCACGATGCAGTCCTTCTGGGAGTTCTATGAGGTGAACTACAGAGCTAAGTTATCACCACAGAAGTTTCACAACCTCTGTGAACTACAGTGACCTGCCCTTGATGTGGGATGGCCAGATGAGGGGTCGTTTGAACCTCAAATAGCCAGGAAAGTCTGGCAAACGGTCACAGGAAGATCTGGTCTCCCAGATCAGTTTCCTTACATCCACCGCTGGCTCCCCCTCCTTTTGGAGTCCCCACCATGGCTGAGGTGCTACATTAAGCAGGGCTCTTTTGTTTTATGTTTTAATCACCAAGCCTGTGAGTAAAAATCTTAGCAAAATGCCAGGCCTTTCTGTTACAGTTCCCACAGAAGAGGTGGATGTTTCCCCACCTTACAATCCCCACCAGCCAGTACAGGACCCGACAGTGTCTGAAGGGGAACCTGTGCCTGCTGTCCCTAAAATCTATCCTGATTTGCCTTCATCCCTGCCTGGTTGGCTCTCACCTTCCCACACTCAAAGAGGACTATGGCCCACCACAGCTGAGCTAGACTGTCCTCCCCTTCAGAGAGGCACCTCCTAGCTGCCCCCCAGCCCTCACGGGGGCAGAGACCAATGGGCATCAAAGGTAGACCTTTGCTAGTCTGTGTTCCTTTTTCAACCAGCTGTCTTTATAACTGTAAATCCTTTTTTTTCTGAGAGACCCCAGGCCCTCATTAACTTGCTGTGTAAAACTGTTTTCTTCACCCATCAGCCCCCACTGGGCAGATTGTAAGCATCTCCTGGGTACACTCTTTACAGCTGAAGAGAAAGACTGAATCTTGATGGAGGGGGAAAAGCTATGTGGGTCCAGGGGCTATGGGATTGGAAGCTGAAATGAGAGCCAAGTGAATACCACCCTCAACCTTACCAGACTGGGACCCCAAAATGGATAAGGTAGGGTGGCACTTGACACCGATCACAGGTCTTCTTGGCCAGAATAAGAGCAGTAGTTAGGAAGCTGACGAACCTCTCGAAAGTTGTGGAGGTAATCAAGGGAAGTTTGGAATCCCTGCTGGGTTCCCAGAGAGTCTCAGAGAAACATACCAAGAGTTCACACCCATTGACCCAGATACTCCAGAGAACCAGCGGGCTATTAATACTGCCTTTATTAACCAGTTGGCCCCAGATATTCACAGAAAGTTACAAAGGTTTGAAGGGATGAACAGATCACAGCTGTTAGAGATACCTCAGAAGACTTTTAACAATAGAAACTCCGGTGAGAAAAGACAGAAGATTGCTTTCAAAGAGTGGCCCAAATGCAGCCAGAAATTCCACAGATGCCCAAAACAGCCCAGAGCCAAGCTAAAAATGACCAATGTGCCTATTCTAGAGAAAGAGTTCTTTGGAAAAATGTCCGGGAATTGATAGGTCAGAAAAAGGAAAACTGACTGTCTGTCTGAACAGGCCAGGTGACAGGGCCAGTGCTCTATAGAAATGAGCCCCCAGGAGCCCATAGTCACAGGAAAAAGGGGGTTCCTGGTAGGCACAAGTGCAGCCCACTCAGTAGTAACCCAACCTCTGGGACCCACCACTAAGGAGAAAATTATCATTCAAGGGGCCACAGGACCTTGCACCTATTCCTGGGCCACCAAATGAGAAGTAGACCTTGAAGGAGGTACAGAACACACTCTTTCACTGTATTGCCAGAGTGTACGCATCCTCTAATTGGCAGAGATTTGTTAAGAAAACTTGGTGTCACCATCACATTTGATGAGAATAAAACCACTCTGAACCTAGGGAACCCATGCTCAGCAATCTTGGTAATGCCCCTTGTCATGGAATACCAAATGACCGAAATAGATACTGAAAAACTAGGAACTCCTAGTTTTTGTTTTGTTTTCTTGTTTTTTGTTAGGGACCCTTGAAGATGTCAGGAACCAAACATGAACCATGGATAACAGTAGCTAAGCCAGAGGACAAGTCATAAGCCCATTGCCCCTTCCCCAGAGCAGTAACACCTGTTTACTAACCGGAGGCTCCCAAAGATAAGAACATTCCACAGTCAGGTGCCATGGCAACCGAATGTAAAGAGCATTCCATGGTCAGGTAGCCTAGCAACAGAACAAATGGCCCCTGACCAGTGACCTTAGCCGACTTCCTGCAGTTGCACGACCTGCACGTCTCCCACGTTCTGCACGCCTTCCACGTCCCTTCCCCTTCCCTCCTTCCTGCCCCTTCCCCTCTTATGCTATATAAGCCATGTGGAGAAAAATAAAGATTGGCGGCTTGATCAGAATACTGTCTTGCTGTCCTTCTCTTGTGTCCCTTCTCCCATTCGCTCCCACAGGTGGGTCGCCCCCGTTGAAACCCCGCTGGCCTGGGCAGTTTTTGTTTTTGTTTTTGGTCAGGAACCCTTCCTGACAAAACTAAAGTTAAAATTCCTTGGAGTATAGACAGAGACCAACTTCCCCAAACTGGCTTTGCATTGATCAGCCATCTCAAGGGAGGCCTAAACAGGCATCAGGAACACATCATCAGCCTTAGAGAAGCAGGAGTTCTAGTGTCCTGCCACTCTCCATGGAACACCCCATTGCTCCTGGTCATTAAGGTGGCACAAAAGACCATCATCCTGTCCAGAACTCGAGGGAAGTAAATAAAAGAGTGGAGTCCATATATGCAACAGTACCAAGTCTTCATACACTGTTTACACTATTAGGTCCAGAGAAAAATGTTTTCAGTAGCTCTCAATCTTCACAGGGGTCACCTAAGACCATTGGAAAACACTTATACTTACATTGCAATTCATAACAATAGCAAAATTACAGTTATGAGGTAGCAACAAAGATAATTTTATGGTTGGGGGTCCCCACAGGGTGAGGTCTGTATTAAAGGGGCGTGGCTTAGGGAGGTTGAGAATCACTGACTTATACTGTCCTAGATCTGAAAGATGCTTTTTTTTTCTTTCTGCCTCTGGCTCCTGTGAGTCAGCCTATATTTTCATTTAAATGGACAGATCCTAAATCAAGTGACAGTGGCTGGCCAGCTGGCTTAGAATCAGTTGCCACAGGGATTTAAAAATCCCCCAACCTTGTTTAATGAAGCTATTAGCTCTAATCTACTTGAGTACTGTCAAGGGTGCCCAAATGTCACCCTCTTGCAGTATGTGAATGATCTCTTCACTGCTACATGCACCCCAGAGGAATGCCAATGTGTCATGAAGGAGCTGCTCAAAAACACTCCAGCAGCTGGGTATGTCAGCTAAAAAGTCCCAATTGTGCTCTAATAAGGTAACTTATTTAGGCTATTGTTTGGAGGGTGGTAACAGAACTTTGTCCATGAGCAAGATTCAAGCTATTCTAAACAGCCCTGAGTGACAGGACAAGAGGCAGGTGAGAGAATGCCTGGGTACTGTCAGATATTGCAGAATATGGATACCCATCTTTGCAAAGCCTTTGAATGAGAGCCTGAGAGGAAACAGACCCTTGAGGTGGGAGGACAAATAGGAATTTCAAAAATTCAAGGGAGCCTTGATATCAGCCCCAGATACCAGGCTACCGGACATTAATAAACCTCTCCACTAGTTTGTGGATGAGGCTTGCTGACTCAAACTTTGGGGCCCTGGAGAAGCCTATTTATCTAACCACCCAGACACAGTAGGATAGCCAGGGGCTGTGTGTGTGTGTGTGTGTGTGTGTGTGTGTGTGTGTGTGTGTGTGCAAAACAGCTTAGCCACACAACTGCCATGACAGGCTTAGAGGCCCAGATGCAGCTTCTGTGACAGGCTTTCTGACAGACAACATCCAGATCCAAGAGAGGCTGTGAGCTGACCCCACCCAGGAAGGGCCTGCATCTAAGGGGAAATACCTGACATTCCAAACATTCCCTATACCCCTCTCACCCCAACCTCTGCTATAAAAACCCCACCTTGCCTGGGCTTAGGGGATCTCTGCTCTCACAGAGCGTCTAAGCTCCAAGCTTGAAATAAAGGCTCTTTGTTTTTACATATGGGATTGGGTCTCTGTGGTGGTCTTTTGAGGGTCCCCTCAAGCTGGGCATAACAGCCAGCCTGCATCCAGGCCATTGCTGCAACAACACTATTTGTTGATTATTAAGCGACGCTGTTTACCATGTGAGAAAACATGAGGCACAATGAAACCCACTATAAGAGCTTATTAAGAGGAGGGAACAGAAGGGGTGTGCATAGGCCTATGGAATGACCGTGCAGAAAAAGAGGAGGGGAATAGGTGGAATCTGCTTTTATAAATTCCCCCGCACATGTGTGTGGGCTTGTGCATGGGCTTACATAGCTACACCACGCATGCACATAGATTATGTGATCACACTGCAAGCAAATTATGTGATCATGCAGCACATGGATTATGTAGGATGTAAGGCCCTGGAATGACTAAGCATTTAGCTACTGGACAGCACATGCATGGTCATGTAACTGGGGAGTGGCTAGGAATTCTAATATTCTAGACTCTTTGTCTTTATGAAAAATGACAGGTGAACAGGAATGGGGCCACCGTGTCTCCCGAAACTGCTTCCAGCTGACTTGGTGGGCATCAGTTAAATTTGGGGGGTAGGGTAGGGGGCTTTTAGGGTAGCCAGATGTCCTGAGGTAGTGGATTGTCATCCTCTGCTGCTTTGGGAATCATCCATCGCCTTCCACTGCTTTGGGCTCTGTGACTGTTCAGGTCTGACAAGATGCTGGCAAGGCAGAAAAGGAAATTTAGAAGAATCTTACATTGGGGGGTTGCTGAGGGGTCCCAGGGTGAGGGAGGGGAGTCCCAGTAACAGGAAAGTTTGAATTATAGTTATCTGAAGTGGATTTGATCTGGCTCTGGAGCTCAGAAGAATTTTTAAACACAATAAGAAGCTGCCACAGGGAATTTAAAATCTTGAGCTGGTAGCCATGATATTATAATGTTTAGTACTCTGCTATCAGAATTTTATTGGTTAGTGTTTTAGAGAGAGAGAGAGAGAGAGAGAGAGAGAGAGAGAGAGAGAGAGAGAGAGAGAGATGGGACATGCTTTTAATTTTCATCTGAGATAAGCCTTATCTGAGACAAACCTCAAGGCACCTGTTTCCTTTATTAATTTAGCATCCAGGAGACACAGGTAATCAATTGCTGAGGGCTTTTAACAGTGATAGATTGTTATATTAAAGTCTGTTTTTGGGGGTTTTTTTGTTTGTTTTGTTTTGTTTTGTTTTGTTTTTTTGCAGAGTCCAGACTCTTTTGAGTCTGGGTGTATAAATAACTCTGGACTGTTACTGTTCCTTACCGCCTGGGTATACTTGATGGTCCTTGACCTCTTCCTCCATGGTGGTCCTATAACAATTAGCTGAGTAGTTAATTAGAAGTTTGACTATGTTATTAGAGACACAGAGGGAAACTGATGAAGCAGAATATGGTCAGTAGAGACAGGAGAGGGAACCAAGAAGGAAAAGCTTGTGGGGTGAAACCTCATTCTTCTGGAATTGGTAACAAGGCAGTGGATCCTGGTGTCCTCTGGAACTTGAGAGAGCAGGGCCCTGTCTGTGTCACTGTGTATGAGGAGGAATTCTCCTGGGGTGATGGTAAGAAAAAAGGCTTCTGGTGAGACAGGTGAATCCAGTGGAGAAAGCCCTCAAGCTTAGCAGCTGTGGGGGTCACAAGAATTATCTTGAAGCATCTCTGCCATTTAGGGGAAAGGTGTGCAAAGCACTGGCCTAGAGGGGAAAGAAGGACCTGGTTTCCAATGTGGATTTGGGGTGGGCATGGGGTATCACATGGTTGAGGTAAGGAATGGTCAGCAAAATTCCATAGGAGAAAGCAGAGGTGATAGAGTGGGGGAGTGAGCAAGTGGTCAGGGAGAGGTGAGGGTTTGGATGGGAGGCCCGGGGTTAGAGCTGGTCTCCCATACATGAGTTTGAATGGGGAGATTGAAACAGCCCACTTGGGAAGGACTTGGATCCTGAAAAGAGCTAGAGGCAATAATTTTACCCAGTCAAGGTGAAGTTTCTGTGACATCTTAGTAAGAATAGATTTTAAAGACCGGTTGGTACGCTCTACCTTCCCTGAGGACTGAGGATGGTATGGGATATGAAAATGCCAAGGAATGTTAAGAGCCTTAGCTAGTGTCTGGGAAACCTGGGAGGTGAACTCTGGACCATTATCAGACTGGAGAGAGGCAGGAACCCCAAACCAGGGAATAATTTCTGGGAGAAAGAGATCTACAACTGTTTGAGTCCATCTATTAGAAACCGGGTATGCCTCTACCCAATTTCAAAATGAGTCCACCATCACAAGGAGATGCTTAATTTGCCTGACAGTGGGCATATGGGTAAAATCAGACTACTAGTCAGTCCCTGGAAGTGAACCTCTAGTCTGGTGGGTGAGAAAAGTTTGACTCCAGTAGTTGGAATTGGGACTGACTTTTGGCAAATTTCACAGGAGGTAGGGTTGGTCTGGGCCCTGGAAGGCTGCTGTCCTGGCTGCCTGGTCAGCCTGGTTATTTTCCTTAGAAGTGATGGAGCTGTTGGTCTGATGAGACCGGCAGTGAATAATTCCTATATCCTTGGGGAGATGGGAGGCTTTTAGCATGGCCATTATTTGGCCTGAATTAGTTATGGATCCTCCCTTTGTTGTAAGGAGCCCGCACTCTTTCCAGATAGCAGCATGGGACAGGAGGATATGAAAAGCATATTTTGGAGTCTGTGTAAACATTTAGGGATTGCCCCTATGCCAACTGGAAGGCACAGGTGAGAGCTATCAGCTCAGCCTGTCGGTTGGTAGTGTGGGCAGGTAATGCCTGTCCTTCTGTTATCTCAGTATCTAACACTATGGCATAGCCCACTTTATGTGTCCCCCCCATATAAAAAGGAGCTGCCATCTGTGTACCAGGTGTAAGTGGCCTGAGGCAATGTGCCCTCCTGTATATGTGAAGGGTGAGGCAGTAGATCCTCTAAGGTTTCAGTGCAGGAATGAGATAGAGTATTCTAATAGTCAGCATTAGGTCAAGGAAGGAGGCTTGAAATATTAAGGGGTGGGCAAGTCTGGAAAGTAACTGCGGCATCTTCCAGTAATACCACTTGGAAAGAGGTGAAGTTTGTAAGCCTTTATAAGTTAAGAGATGGGACAGGTTATGGTGAGAGAATAGAGTGGTGGGTGACCCAAAGGTTAGCTTCTTTGATTCCCAAATAAGGAACTCAGCAGCTGCTAAGGCACAAATGCAAGGTGCCCAGCCCTGAGTGGTGAGGTCTAACTTCTTTGACAGATAGGCTACAGGTGCAAAGGAGGGTCCCATCTGGTGCCCTAGGGTTCCAAGGGCATATCCTTCCTTCTCTGCTACATAGAGGGAGAAGGGACGGGTTAGGTCTGGGAGGTGAAGTGCTAGGGCCTGGAGAAGAACCTGTTGGAGATTCTAGAAGGATTTAGTAATGGAGTGAAGGAAGGGTTCATGCGGAGAGCCCAGAGCTGCCTCATATAAGGGGTGAGAAAGAAGAGAAAAAGATGGAACCCAAGTGTTGTGGATATCGCTCTGTATAAATAAAATGCTGTTTGGCCAGTGGCCAGACAGGAAGTATAGGCAGGACAAGAGAAAAGAGAATTCTGGGAAGTGGAAGGCTGGGGGAGAGGGACACTGTCAGCTGCCGCCATGAGAAGCAACATGTAAAGACACTGGTAAGCCACAAGCCACGTGGCAAAGTATGGACTAATAGAAATGGGTTAATTTAAGATAGAAGAAGTCGATAACAAGAAGCCTGTCACAGCCATACAGTTAGTAAGCAATATAAGTTTCTGTGTGTTTACTTGGTTGGGTCTGAGCGTCTATGGGCCTGGCGGGTGAGAGAGATTTGTCCTGACTGTGGGCCAGGCAGGAAAACTCTAACTACACCCAAGACTGTAAGAAGCCAGCTATTCCCTGAAAGGACAGGATCCCCTGTTTAGTAAAGGGGACTGCAGGAGATTGGATTAGATGCTGTTTATCTACAGTGATAGCCTTGTGGGTTGGAATAATGGTTAGACCCAAATAGATGATCCGATGAGTGGACAGCTGGACTTTGGAGGGCAAGACCGTATAACCTCAGCTGGATAAGAAGTTTAGGAGAGCAGAGGTGTTAGTTTGGCTAAGTTGTAATGACAGGCTGCAGAGTAGAATGTCATCTACATACTGTATAAATTTAGAGCCAGGGAGGGACAAAGAGAGCATGTCAGAGGCTAGAGCCTGACCAAATAGGTGTGGGCTGTCCTTGAATTCCTGTGGCAGGAAGGTCCAGGTCAGCTGCATAGACAGATGAGTGCCAGGGTCAGTCCAAGTGAAAGCAAAGATATTTTGAGACTAAGGGTTGAGAGGAATAGAAAAAAAAAATGCATCCTTGAGATCAAGGACGGAAAAGTGAGAGGTCCCTGAAGGGATAGTTGAGAGAAGAGTATAAGGGTTAGGCACTACAGGATGGAGAGGGACCATTGCAGAATTAATGATTTAGAGGTCTTGAACTAGGCAGTAGGTTCCATTAGACTTTTTAACTGAAAGTGTGGGGATGTTAAAAGGTGAAGAGGTTGGGCAGAGCAGCTTTTTCCTGAGAAGGACAGAAATGATAGGCTTAAGTCCTCTAAGGCTCTGGAGTGAGAGAGGGTACTGAGCTTGGGTAATGTACCTGGTAGGGTCCTGCAACTGGACAATAATAGGGGTGTGGTTCCTAACAATAAAAGGGTTCTGGATGTCCCAGACTTTGAGGTCCACCTGAGAGGCTGGCATGGGAAATGAAATGTTAGAGCTAGTAGACTGGGTGGCTAAGAGGAAGAGGAGGAGGAGGAGGAGGAGGAGGAGGAGGAGGAGGAGGAGAGGAGCTGCTGCTGAGTCTGGAGTGAGGCAAATGGGGGAGCAAATGAAATAAAAGCTTCTACCTTTGCTAGAAAATCTCTTCTCATTAGGGGCACAGGGAAGTTTGGCACAACTAAAAATGTGTGGGTGAGAGGGATACCCCCTGAAAATACAGATTCTGGTGAGGTAGGTAAGGCTGTCCCCCTACCCCAACAATAGGGAGACAAGAAGGAGAGGTGGGACCCCAAAACTCCCTCAGGACTGAGTAAGTGGCTCAGTGTACAAAAGGAAGGAAATGGATTGTCCCGATACTGTAATGGCTACCCTGGGTTCCCTGTGAGAGATGGCTGTGGTCAGGCTGGGAACAGGGAACCTTCAATCCTCATCCACTGTCAAGCCTAGGAGATCAGCTGGAGGGTGATCTTCGTTTGATGTCCCCATGCCACAAGGTGCATGGGGGCAGCCAGCTGACCAGAGTCCCTCTTGGTGGCACTTTGGATAAGGCCCAGATAGTGGGGCAAGGCCGGCACAAGCCCAGTGGCCTTCTCTACCACACTTAAAACCTAGAGGCCTTTGGGCAGCTGATAGTGTATGCCAGCATTTGGCATCTCTGTTTACAGGCTTTTTCATCTCTCCCATGGTACACCTTAAATGCCACTGCTAAGACTTCAGCCTGTTGGGTCAGGGGTCTTCTCTCCAGTTGCTTAAATTTAGTTCTGATGTCCGGGAAGGTCTGTGAGACAAAGTGGGTCATAAGGAGCCGTCTGCCCTCTGGACTCTCAGAATCTAGGCTAGTGTATTGTAAGATGGCCTTTGTAAGCCGTTCTAAAAAATGACATGGATTTTCTTCCTTATCTTGAATTATGTTTTTTAGCCTTTCAGTTTACTGGAGCTGAGGTTATAAAAAAGGCTGGATATAAGGTAACTCTTCCCATTTGTCCATTTGCTGGCAGAAGTTAAATAATTCCCATAAAATATCGGGGTCCAAGAAGCCATTAAGTGACCATTTTTATTGTTATCTAAGGGATATTTAGACCAATTTTTAGTACAAAGACAGACAAGCTTAGAGGTCTTTAAGAGTTTCCAGAAAACATCCCAGAGGAGAGGTAGGGCTGATAGGGTAGGAAGCCTTAATTCCCATGACTGTGGCAGAAAGAAAAAATTTAAAAACAAAGAAACAAAAAAACACATGATCCAAGACTATAATCTCAGGCATCCCCAAGATCAAGTGAGGATTGGCAATTGTCCCCAAGTCATTCAATGGTCCATCAAGCCAGAGAATGAGGGCCAGGGCATATGCAGCCCGAGGATGGGGTTCCGACAATGTGAATGATATCTCAGACTGTAGTCATGGGAAATGGCTTGAGATTTAAGCCTTTGATGGGGTCAACCGTAACTGATGAAGGCCATGGATGGGGTTTCTCCAAATCCCAGAGACACCAGAAGGACGCTGGACCATCTATAGTCATTCCCCTGAGTCCAGGGGAATGTTTATGCTGGCTGGAAAGGCAAAACTCACCAATCGAAGCATCCAGTGTTGTGTGAAGTGGTCCAACAGCCGAGCAAAAGGAAAAGTGGGTAGTTGTGGGTAGAGCAAACCTCGGTACAGGGTCCCAGGAGCAGAGCACTGAGATGGCCTGCTTCATCTCAGCACCAATGACATTTATCAGGCGGCACTGTTTTCCATGCGAGAGAAGCCACAAGGCCCAAGAAAACCCACCGTAAGAGTTTACTGAGGGAAGGGACAGAGGGGTGTGCGTTCCATGGACTGTGGAATGACTGTGCAGGAGGACAGGAGGGGGAACAGGTGGAACCCACTTTTATAGGTTCCCTTGCACATGTGCTTGTGGGCTTATGTAGCTACACCACTTATACACATAGATTACATGATCACACTACACACAAATTACGTGATCATGCAGCACACGGATTATGTAGGACGTAAGGCCCTGGGGTGACTAAGCATCTTGCCTAGCTACTGGATAGCACATGCATAGTCATGTAGCTGGGGGAGTGGCTAGGAATTCTAACACTGTTGCTAAAGGAAACTTACACAATGAACAGGGGACAGGCCCACTGCACTCCATTGAAATACCCCTTTGGGGAGCGTCTGCATGCTAGATGGATTCACGGCTCACACACTACCAGGATTTCCTTTTAGATGTCCCCAGGCTCAAGTTTTTGCCTTCTGAAATAAGTGTAAGGGTTTGAGTGGAGGTGGGGGATGGGGTGGGGTAGTGGCTCAGAGTCGGTACAGGATACATTCAGAAACCAAATTATCAGTATAAAGATTTAGTACCCAGAGGGACAAGAATGGGGAGGGAGGCTACCTCTGTATTGGGCAAAGGTTAAAAATAGCAAGTGTTATGCCCAGATCGTGGGGACCCCCAAAAGACCACCACAGAGACCAAATCCCAAATGTAAAAGCAAAGAGCCTTTATTTTCAAGCTCTGAGCTTGGTCTCTCTGTCTGTCCCACACAGCAGTGAGAGCAGAGGGCCCTGAGCTCAGGTGGAGCAGAGTTTTTATCATAGCAGAGGTTGGGGTGAGGGGAATTCCAGGTTCAGGACCCTGATTGGCTGACATTAGTCTAGGGATACCTGTAAAACAGAAACAGGTGTGTGCTAGACTCAAGGACATCTGGCCACCTTATCTGAGGGTTGGAATGTTGGGATGTCAGGGACTTCCCCTAAGGGGAAGGCCCTCCTGGTAGGCCTTCCCTAGGTGGGGTCAGCTTATGGCTTTTCCTGGATCTAGGTGTTGCCTGCCAGTAAGCCTGTCACAGAAGCTGTGTCTGGGCCTCTAAGCCTGTCATGGCAGCTGAGTGGTCAAGCTGTTTTAGGCTCTCCACACAAGCAACATGAATGTGAAGGCAGTATGAAGGCCTAGACTTGACTTTACAGACTCCATCTTAGGGAAGGGCCACCATCTTAGACTACCTGGTGTCCAGGGGCTGTACTTAGTTCCAGGAAGAATCTCAGGAATGTGCCTTGACAACTTGAACAGATACCCTAGAAGCAGCCAATTAAGAAATAGGGCAGTAAAGTTTAGCAAGATCCAGATGCTCCTGTAGACATATTGTCTGCGGTTTATGGCTCTTGCAGATATCAGATAATCCTGTCAGCAGGTTGTGGTTCCCTGCCAAAAGTCTAACCCAATAGTTTCATATGTGGTTTCACGCCAAAAGTCTAGACCAATAGTTTCAAAAAATCACCTTGCCCCATATCCCTTGTATCCAACCTCAAAATGCCAAGGCATGTAATTCCTGGCTTGTGTGTGTGTGTATGTGTGTGTGTGTGTGTGTGTGTGTGTTTTCCTTTAAAAACCCTCCTTACCCATGAGCCCCTGGCTGCTGCCACATTTCCCTCCATCCACTGCATCAGATCATAGGTGGCAGTCCGGGTTTGAACCTGACAATAAAAAGACCCTTGTGTGCTTGCATCAGAAACTGGCTCCTTGGTGGTCTCTGGGGGATTCAAGACACGTGGGTACAACATTAGTGGGTATGTTTTTCAGGAATGGGTTTTTAAGGAGAACACTGTGCTAGGATGAGTTGGTAAGTCCTTATTGGATTTGTCAGCCAGTGTAGCCAAATAATGAATTTTGATTGCTGGAATTTGGTGCTTATTCTCAGGAATGTCAGTGGTCCAATATGGGAATAGACCTGGGGCCTAACTTTAGGAATGTATCTAATGGTTAGGAAGGAAGGTGGGGGAAGGACAGTGGACAAAATCTGTCTGCAATGCGTGGGCCTGCTAGAGAGCCCTTCATTATTAAACCCAGCATCCCTCCTGCCTGAGTAGAAATAACAGCCAGACCACAACTGCATCCAGGTCGTGGACCACCTACAGTATGGACAACCAGATTTTGAGACCTGCCCCTTGGAAAGGCAGGTCCAATGTTATTCACTGATTGGAGTCACAATGTGCACTATGGGATTAGTTATGCAGGGGTGGCAGTAGTGACACTCACAGAGGTAATCTGGGCCCAATCTCTGCCCCAGGGGACAGCAGCCCAAAAGGCAGAACTGGTAGCCTTGACTCAGGCACTAAGATGGGGAAATGGTTGGGCTGTCAACATCTCTACTGACAGCTGGTAGGCCTTTGCCACTGCACACATTCACTGTGCCTTGTAAGGGTGGGTAGGACCTTCTGACCCCAGAGGGAAGAGAGATTAAAAATAAGAGATCTCAGCTCTCCTAGCAACTCTCTGGTTGTCAGAAAGACTTGTCATTATCCATTGCCCAGGGCACCAGAAAGGGGACTTGATTGAAGCTCAAGGCAATAGATTCACTGATGCCCTGGCAAGAAGGGCACCACTGAGCCAGTGGGGCCACTACAAACATTAGGCTCTATCTCAGATCTCACCCTCCTGTCTGAGCCAGACCCATTAGAATGTCCCACATACACCAGTGAGGAAGAAAATTGGGCCCGACAACAGGGATTTACTAAGATGGAGTGTTGTGAAAGCGCCCGCGCTACCACCGCCCGTTTACCATGTCCGAGCGGGGGGCTGTGGATCCAAAAACAGAGACAAAAGACAGCGGGTCATTCGTGCCAGAGGATGCCGAATGCCGTTTATTGAAGAAGGGAGGGAACCTTAAATACAGGCTTACAGCACAATGAAGGAACCCCACCATAAGGGAAAACAGAAAAACATTTCCCACAAAGGAATCCTAAATATTGAATTATTCCCACTCGGAGGGAAAAATAGACAACAAAATTTTAAGCCCTCGGCTTGCTTGTTCAGCCAGCAGCAGTGAGGCCACATGCCGACTCCCTGCAATTCAGATGCTGCCTCTCTGCACTGGCAGGCAGAAAGAGTTCAGAGCTTACCCCATGGTAAACGGGTGGTGGTCGCGTGGGCGCTACCACAACAAATGGAGGTTCTACCAAGATCCGAGAAAGAAGGGAAGAGCTGATGGACACCCGGGTAAGTCTGGCGCCAGCAATTTAAAGAAAAAGAGAAGGGTGAATTAAAATGGGTGCAGGTAGCTCACAGTTAATTGGACTGCTGAAGCAGGAAGGCACCAAAGTTAAGAAAGGGCAAGACAGCTAAAGATTTAAAATAAAAAAGGAAATCTTGTGCCAGAGGATGCCAAATGCCAGGGGATGCCGTTTATTGAAGAAGGGAGGGAACCTTAAATACAGGCTTACAGCACAATGAAGGAACCCTGGAGGGCAGAAGTTCGCTACTGAATATTCTACATTCTTGCATCTAAGCTGTTTACACCAAATGCAGGATACTCAAACAAAGAACTTCCCTTAAGCATTCAGGAGGGTAGAGACCAGCAGGGAATCAGCATAGGGAGGACATCAAGGTCAAGGTCAGGCAAGCAGGGCGGCAGTTACCCAACTTGGGAGTTCCAGGGCACTACAATGGAGGGCTGGTGAGTTCTTCCAGACAGACACCCTATCTACTAGAGGTCCTAAAGCCACCCTTCTCTCACAAATTCATCAGAGCACCCACCTAGGGTGAACCAAATTAAATTGATCAGGGACAGATACTTCCTACGCCACATGGGTGAAAGGGTTAAACAAATCATCTACCGCTGTGCTTCCTGCACCCAAGTAAATGCAAAAGGGGGAAAACCAGATCCTATGGAGATTTGAGAAAGGGGGCACAGTACTGCGGAACACTGGGGTTTGGATTTTACTGAAGTTACTCCAATGAGGTTTGGCTACTGGTATGTAACACGAATTGCTAAATGGCTTTATTAATTAATAAAAAACCACCGGGCATGGTGGTACACGCCTTTAATCCCAGCACTCAGGAGGCAGAGCCAGGCAGATCTCTGTGAGTTCAAGGCCAGCCTGGTCTAAAGAGCAAGATCCAGGACAGGCGCAAAACTACACAGACCTGTCTTGAAAAAAACCTAAATAAACAAACAAACAAACAAACAAATAAATAAAACCCAGAACCAGGTATTGGGGTGAATGCTGAAAGACCAAAGAAACAGAACAAGCCACAGCCACCTCACCTCGCCAACTCCTCAGCTGATCTTGTTTCCTCAGACTGAAAGCCTGTGAGTCCTCATCCAAATGGATCTCACCTGAACATCTTATATACCTATCTGCTTCCTGCCATCACTTTCTGGGATTATAGGCATGTGTCCTTCCCAAGCAAAGACAAGAGATCTCAAGTGCTGGGATTAAAGGCGTGTGTCACCACGCCTGACCTCTATGTCTAATTTGGTGGCTGGCTCTGTTCTCTGATCCCCAGATAAGTTTTATTGGGATGCACAAATAAAATATTACCACATTTCCCCTTTTTTGTCTAAATAAAAAAGTTATAAGTAGTATAAGAAAAACTATATACAACAAGTATAGTAACTATATACAATATATACAGGCAATAAATACATCAACAATTTGACAAATTCAGAGAAAATATTCCATTATCTATCCTATCTTTGTGAATCCAAAGGATTGTATCTAATTTACCTTCTATCCTAATTTGCATTACCAAAACTATCTTTTGATAGCTTTCAAACTTATACACTTTACATCTCTTTAGTGAGTTTCTTTTCTGAATTTGTTAACAAGGAAAATTATAGTTACAACCATCTAATCTTCAACTCCCTCAGAGACCCAAGAAGGAAATAATATTACCTAGTTAAACAGGAAGTACAGACAAGTGACTTCCAAAAAATGTGAGAAATGACAGAAACAGCTGGCTGCCTGGACAGTCACCTGGGGTTTCTCTGTAACATTGGGGAATCCATCTTCAGCCTACAGGCTTAGTATATCTGACAGACTCATCTGTGAAGCAGGGTTTTCTAAAGAGCCTTCCTACTTTGTCTTGGCAAGTTTGGCAATCCTTTCTTTTGTGTTCTGCTTGTCTATTTTGGATAGCATACTGTCAGCAGTTGAAGCAAGGGCACTTTCTTGCCTCAGTATCTCTGAAGTGTTTGAAAATAACCTGTCTATCTAAAATATATTTCTGCTTGACCTTGAAAACATACCTAATATGACTACAAGTTCAATTGCAATGACTAACTACTAACTGAAATTTCTTTATATCCTAATTAGTTGGTAATAATAACTTTAAAGGATTAGCAAACTGCATTGCATTGTTAAATGAACTGTATAGGTACAATACTTTGAACAAGATTAGAAATATATGTACAGTGTTTTCTAACAAAATCTCAAATTTCTATCAATATATATAATTTGTATACAATATACAAAAATCCAATCCAATGTAAAATATTTAAAATTAGTAGTTGCCTTTTAAAAGTAGATTCAATAATCTACCTTTTTATCTTATATCTATATTCTCTTTTTCTTTTCAGAGTAGATTCAATAATCTACCCTTTATTCTATCATTTCTATATCTTTTTTCTCCCACTGGTCTTTACTAGACTTCATACATCTTTTCAGGATGAGGAGAAGAGAAGCCTTTCCTACCAGCTAAATAGTCTGTAGGTGGAGTTTCTTTGTGTCCCAGCAGCCACAAATAACCACTCAGAGACTCAATGTTAATTACAAATGCTCAGTTGATATCTCAGGCTTATTACTAACTAGCTCTTACAACTTAAACTAACCCATATTTCATATCTAAGTTCTACCACATGGATCATGGCTTGTTACCTCATTTTGTACACATCCTGCTTCCCCTGAGTCTGCCTGGCAACTCTCTCTGGCTCCGCCCTCCTTCTTCCCAGTGTCCTAAGTTTGATTGCCCTGCCTATACTTTCTGCCTGGCTACCAGCCAGTCAGCTTTTTATTAAACCAATCTGAGTGACAAATCTTCACAGTGTACAAATGGTTATTCCATAGCAGTAGTCACTAAAAAGTTACTTATGGAGATTATTCTCAAATTTAGACTCCCTTCCTCTTTGGGGTCCAATTATGGCCTGACCTTCACAACCAAAATGTTTCAACACGTAGTCAAAGTTCTGGGACTATGCTGGAAACTATATTGTGCCTGTAGACCACAGAGTTCAGGACAAGTAGAAATAGCAAACAGGACTATTAAAGAATCTTTGACTAAGTTTCAGGCAGAATCTGGCAAAGGAGTGGATAGATTTGCTCCCTACAATTCTCTTCAGAATTAGATGCTCCCCTACAGAGATAAGATGATGCCCATTTGAAATAATGTTTGGGCACGCACCTTCTCTCATTCCAACTTGCTCCTTTTCATTATAGATCTTCATAACAGTTGACACTAAGAACCACATGACAGAGTCTATACTAGGCTGTTTTGAGGTTTCCTCTGCCAGCAGAATTAATAGAAAACTTTTCAGTTTAGCCTCAGGCAGACTTTCCAGTTAAGGGCAAAAAGCAGCCATATTCTTTGCTAAAATATCACAAAACAGTCTGTAAGCCACATAGTAAATTTCTTCTCTGAAACGTCTTGAGCTAAGCTCCCACAGTTCAAATCACCCTCAGCATGATTGTCTTCCATGCTCCTACTAGTATAGCCCATTAACCTCCACTGCTTTCCTAATCCAAAGTCCCAAAACCCACATTCCTCCAAATAAAATCATGATCAAACCTATCACAACAATACCCCAGTCCCTGGTACCAACTTTTGTCTTAGGGCTTCTATTGCTGTAAAGAGACACCAGGACCACAGCAACTCTTATAAAGGAAAACATTTAATTGGACCTAGTTTACAGTTTCAGAGGTATAGTGTGGTGATATTTTGTTTGTGCTCTGTAGTTGGAGAGCTTCTCTCCAGGTCCCACCAAGCCCCCCGCAGTCCCACAACCCACGTATAAAATAATCACTCAAACGCTTATATTACTCTATAAACTGTATGGCCATGGCAGGCTTCTTGTTATCTTTTGTTTTGTTGTCTTTTTCTATCTTAAATTAACCCGTTTCTATTAATCTATACTTTGCCATGTGGTACCTTACATCTCGCTTGTCATGGCGGCAGCTCCCAGTGTCTCCTTTTACCTTCCTGTTCTCTCAATTCTCCTCTCTGTTAGTCCCGCCTATACTTCCTGCCTGGCTACTGGCCAATCAGTGTTTTATTTACTAACCAATCAGAGGAATGCATTTGGCATACAGACCATCCCACAGCAGTGTTCTAAAAAATTAAAGCTTATCTGGAGCTCAGAGTGCAGAGCTAGCCACTAGAGGCCAGGCAGTGGTGGCGCACACCTTTAATCCCAGCACTTGGGAGGAGGAAACAGGAAGTGATGTGGCTGGGTGGAGAGAGGAAGTGATAAGGTGGGGTGGAGAAAGGAGCTTGGCCCTTTCAGGCTGAGGATTTGGCAGAGGTAAGAACTCTCTCTAGTGGCTGGCTCTTTTACTGATATTTCAGCATGCATTTACCCTGATATCTGGCTCTGGGTTATTAGTATTAAGACCAATTATGATTCATGCTACAGTTTAGTCAATTATTATCATGTTGGGACATGGTAGTATACAAGCAGACATGGTGCTGGAGAAGGAGCTCAGAGTTCTACATCTTGATCTGCAGGCAGCAGAAGGAGACTGCATGCTGGGCATAGCTTGAGCATAGGAGACCTCAAAGCCCACCCCCTACCCCTAACAGTAACACATTTTCTCTAATAAGACCACACCTCCTAATAGTACCACTCCTTGTGGGCCAAGATTCCCTGTGAGTCTATGGGAGCCATACCTGTTCAACCACCACAGCATAGCTGGATAAATCATACTCTCCCTAACCTGGGAGAGGACTGCTGGCTATACCTAGGTCCTAGACCCCTCTTTTATGTGGGAGCAGTAGTAAACTTTTCTGTCACCCCAAACACTACCTCAGCAAAGGATCTGAATTATAACCTGGAGGAAATGAAGCTCACCTTGGGGAACCTCAAGGAAAAGGTGTTTGTCTTGTCTCTTCAACCTATGATCCCTCAGACTTCCCCATGACTGAGTTTGTAATGTCTGCATTGAAAAGATTAAAACATGGAAATGGGATCCTAGCAGTGACTAGAGGTCTCCAAAGAAGAATATGAGGCACCACGATGTCTCCACCTGGATGAGGGCAATGCTGACCTCTGGGCAAGATGCCCCTAATGTGACACCTGCCACCAGGACCCAATCAGACTGTGGACAAACAGCAGGACATTGGAGAATTGATTGCACCCCTTTTGCCTAGACAAAGTAAGATCAATCTTCCCTGTGTCCCTCTTCCATGGGAAAAGCTCCCAATTTATGAGCCTGATGGCTGAAGATCTGATACTTCTGCCTCCAACGATGTGGAGACCTGGGTATGGACTGGTCCCTGTCATTTTTAATAGATTCTAAAGCTGTTTGGTCTGCACTCAGATATGATTTATCCTTCTCAGATCTCTGATTCCATTTGATGACCAGGCTTTGCCTTCTCAGTTCTCTCTATAAAATTCACAGGCCTCCCTCTCCTAGGGCTACTACTAGGTCTAGACACAGTTTACCTTGTTACCAGATCAGATAAACTCACAGAACAGACTTCAATGTAACTTTTTACTATTGACTGCTCCCAGTGTATCCTGGTTTGTTTATATGAAGATAGGAAAGTTGTCTGACTTCTGGTCACTTACACATCTTTCTCAGATCTGAAGATGTTTAGGGAAGCCTCCCTCCTCCTTCACTCACTCAACCACTTCCATTCAGTGAATTCCCTCTGGTTATAGATTTAAAGATGTGTTTCACTGGGCTGAAGCCAGAAAGTGTTCATGCCTTATAACCCAAAGCCATGTCCTTTTGCTGTGACACCAAGATGTAAATCTGCTCCAGTTGTCTTACATACTTACAGGTTCCTGCATAGGTTTATCCCTCCTGCCAGACTTGTGCCAAGACTAACCCTCAGGGGCTCTTCAGATATACCAGCAGCCTCTGCACCAGCTCTGAAGATGCCAACCGCCAACTGAGAATGCCAACTGGGCAAATATTGCAATGTGCCTTCTCAGCTCCCTCAAGGAATAGACACCCAAGGACTCCACAGTGGTACTTCTTCACTCCTGCCTCCTGCCATGCGTGACTCCAACTCCCAACTTCCCCCACCCACTTCACCCCCAAACCAGCAGGAAGCAGTCTCAAGAATCCAGCACCCAAGCCGGGCAGTGGTGGTGCACACCTGTAATCCCAGCACTTGGGAGGCAGAGGCAGGTGGATCTCTGTGAGTTTGAGGCCAGCCTGGTCTACAGAGCTAGTCCAGGACAGGCTCCAAAGCTACAGAGAAACCCTGTCTCGAAAAAAACAAACAAACAAAAAGAATCCAGCACCCTTGTTCCCCCACTTGCTATCCATAATTCACCTTTTTCATAATAATCAAAATGGAGGAATGTTAGCATTCTGACCCGCCCCTTGGAGATCCACCCAGCATCCTGACATCATCTTTTGTTAAAGCCCTCTTAAGAGGAAAACCCCCCTAGCACTCGGGAGGCAGAGCCAGGTGGATCTCTGTAAGTTCGAGGCCAGCCTGGACTACAGAGTGAGTTCCAGGAAAGGCGCAAAGCTACACAGAGAAACCCTGTCTCAAAAAACAAAAAACAAAAAAAAAAGGAAAAACCCCTCCCCCTTATCCCTCGTTCCCCCCCCCCCCCCCCCCGTCTCACCAGAGGTAGCGTGCACCTCTCTCTCTCTCTCTCTCTCTCTCTCTCTCTCTCTCTCTCTCTCTCTCTCTCTTTCCTTTCTCCTTCCCTCCATTCCCTCTACCCTTCCTCTAACTAAACTTGCCATGTGGATGTCACATCTGCCACGTGAGTAACTTTTCAATGAGCCACCCTGCTGTCCACTGTGCCCACATGGTGTGTCTCCCCTGCCTCTGGGCACCTTGGTCCAAACCTGCCAAGGCCTCCTGTGAGCTGTTTCACATTAACATTACCCTTAGGGAGGACACTTTGTGACCCTCGGTGAAAATGAAAATGTTTTTATGCTGGTAACTCAGCAAACACTGGATATGGTTCAGAAAAACAGACAATGTGGCAAAAGAGCAAGCAGGGGCCTCTAAATTGGTACCAATCTTTTTTTCTTTGGTCTCCATGGCTCACCACCCTTTTAAGTGCCATAGCTGGGCCAATTCTCCTACTGGTCCTTGGCATTACAATCAGTCCATGCATTCTAAATTGGCTGTTAGCATACATTAAGAGAAAGGTAAACTATGTTAAGATACTGTCTCTACAGGCTCAGTATCAATCTGTACTTCACCAGAAATCAATGACTGGATCCGTGTGAGAGCCAGGGGGCAATGTGGGATGTGTCAGCCAGCCCTAACCTGATGGCACTGTGTTACAGCCTGCTCTAGCCCGGTCAATTAGAGACACTTTCCCCCAGTGTCAAACCTGTGGAATAATTTACACATAACTGCCCTGTGATGGCTAAAGATAGTTAATGTGGTACCAGGCGTCGCGTAAGGGGCACTGACCTTTGCCCTGGAATGCCTGGGGGATCCTAGTGGCCTGCAGGTGAGCTAAGAACAGGACAAGGGTGTCCCTGCTGTGGGGTGTTTAGCCACTTGCTTTCTGCTTTTGTAGAATCCCTGATCATTGTGGGACTGGGATGAAGCGATCTTTTTATTACTAGACAACAGGAAAGAGAAAAAACTGAGGGGAATAAAAACAATTTTCTCACCAGCTATGGACTTCACAGATAATTGTATTGCACACCTTTAATATCCACCTTTACAAACCGTTCCTTTAGTCCCCTTCAGCACGGCGTGCTGTTTGTCTGGAAGGTTGCATCCTTCTGCTAGCAGTAAGAATAAACTCATTTCATCTAAATTGAGTCTAAGTCTCTGGTCTTTCCCAATGGAGTTGACACCACATCACATGTTCTTTGTCAAATACACGCTATGATGAACTACATCATGTGATGTGAAACTTCCTACCGCCTAACCCCAAATTTATAGAAATCTGATACCCGCTTTGTTCTGGGTATCAGATTCTGGGGATAGCTCTAGGGACTTTTTTTCTGAAGATTATTCTCTGGCTTCCTCCCACTATCCTTCTCTCGCTCGCTCTCTCTCCTGCCTGCCTTGTTTTCATTTCTTTTTAAAAATTAGTTATTTGAGAGTTTTGTGAGTGTTTTGATCCTATTCACCCCTTCCCAGTTCCTCCCACACCTGCAACCCCTCTGTCGGGAATCTCCACTCCGGCCTCACTCCTCGCAGCGTAGACCCCGCCCCTCAGAAAGCCTACCACGGGTTGGCCCCTCCCCCAGAGATGCTCAAGACCACACCACAGGGTATTTAAGACAGGGTCCCTAGACCTGCCAGGCGATCCCTCTCCTGCTTTCTTTCCCTAGAATCTCCCAGGGTGCTTTGCTCATTAAACCTGGACTTCTACTTTGGTCTGTGTGGTGGTCTGGACTGTTATTCCTGTTAGTCCTTGAATGTGGCTAAGGGAGATATCTGATTCCAGCACTAAAAGGAGAAGAAACAGATGGGCCTGAGGGAAGAAAGAAGTCTTTCCTGAGGTTGTTCTCCAAATACCTCGAACATATATGTACAAATAGTGATCAGTCCACACTGTTAGTAATTCTTAAGAAAAAATCAATTGGGAAAACTATGAAGGCACACATGATTTTCCTAACAGAAGACAGCTGATATGTAACAAGCCAAGTAACACCAAAAGCTCCTTGGAATTTGGTTTCCTCTGAAGCAATTCCTTGATCCCTTCAGGTAGTGGCTTTGCCATAACCAGCTGAGTTCTTATCATACATGCCTGCAGCCCATAGCAGGTATGATCTGATTTATTGCATTGGTGGAGAAACTCAGTATCAGGTAGGGAACCTTTCATCTGGTGCCTTGGCCAGGGAGGAGCTGAGTTTCCCCCATCGGCCCAAGCCACATGGGAAACCACTCCTCTCCTTATACTTGCTCTCTGCCAGATGGGATCAGCTTTTGGCCAGGTAAATTGCCTGTTCCAAGTCATTGCCTTAGAGACCCAGAACCTCTTCTGACTCTCAGGGTGCCCTGCCAAGATGGCTGCACCAGGATCCCCAGCCCATTACCAGAGCAAAGACTACCTTTGTTCCATGGGATCCCTTCTGAAGAAGATGTTCTGCTCAAGGTCATATCCCACACACCCCCTTTTTTTTACCCAAAGTCTATCACAGTGGATGCATTACTTTAGAATTCAGGCTCCAGAACAGGCTTGTTAAATGGCCAGCTGCAGGTCTAAGCCAGATCCCCAAACACTCTTGGGGTGTCTTTTATAAAATCTATCCAAATTCACCCAGGATTCTTGGGCTCTGCACTTCTGCCTCTGTTTCTCCCTACTCTCCCCCCACCCCATACCATGCTGTAATTCTACCCACCCACTCCACCCACGATCATCCATTCTCCTTGAATAAACTCTGCTACACCTTCTTCTCTCCACAAGTCTCTCTCCAAACCTTCCATTGCTGTTCCAGCTCACCCATCTGGGCTTTCTCTCACTCCTGAGCAGTCTGTGCTGCCACCTTTATTTCGCTCCCCATCTCCCCCACAGTGCCTTCCCCTCTAGGCGCTGGTGTGTGAAGTGCTGCCACTTATGAGCCTGGCACCATGACTGACAATGCCCAGCTGCTTGCAGCGCGTTAGCCAAATAGGGACCTTGGTCAGTGCCACTGCCTCCACCACCATGGCCCAGAAGTGTCTTTTATGCTGCAAACTCTTATGTAAGTCTCTCATCTGACATGATTTCCCTCGGAAAATCTTGTTTGATTAAGAAAACAGTCCCATCTGCTTTGTGTGTTTGGATGGAAATGAGACCACTGAATGATTGTTTCTGACTGGTTTTGAATGCCTGGGTTTACACGTTCCATGTGTCCTGGTAACAGCTCAGCTGTTGCTATTACAACTAGCTGCCTGGGCTCAGAATTTGCCTCTGGGTCTCTGGCCATTCATATTTTAAGCTGTTCTACCTTATTAAAATAAATAGCTAAAGATTGGATGTGGTTTTTAAAACATGGCAAATTGTTCTGAAAATAACCCTTGGTCTGCCACGATTAAGTACAGCACATGTATAGCTACCATTTTGACTAAGGGAGGTCATTGGACTTCACCACCATCATGAGTGAGAGTGACCACCACATGGAGTGGCTCCACCAAGGAGATGTGAGGTCTCCAGTATGTTCTGTCTGCATGATGATTCCTGTCCTCTCCTAAAAACAAGGTTTATAAAATGTAGAATTTAAAACAATGCTGATTTACTGTGGTATTAAAGCTGCACCCCCACTCATTCACGTACAGGGATGTATCTTGCTGGTAGCCAGATTTTGTAACCTAAAAGTAAACCCCTCGATATTGATTTTTAAAACACTAAATTGTTTACAATGTTAAAATTTGGTTTTGCCTTCCACAGTTTAGGATCATGCTCTATGTCTTAGGACCACAGCTGAACACCAGAGACTGAGATATTCCTATTTTATGATGCAGCAAGATGATGGCCTAAACAGTCTGACAAAGGGTCTCCCCTTAGCTAAGGTCTATTCAGGCTAACAAAAGCCAATGTACAAATATATGTCCAACCTTCTTGCTTTACTAATATTGATAAGCTGTAGCTAATTGGGTAAACTATATGTCCAGATTTAGCACACACACACACACACACACACACACACACACACACACACACACACGCTCAAAGTTAAGCCTAACAGCATTTCAGAGATCTGAGAATATGGCATTTTAATAATAAAAAAGGGCTTCTCATGATAGAGACATGCCAGCTCCTGGAAGCATCCTGTATCTCCTCCAAGGAAGATGGAAGAATTTCTACCTGCTTTAAATGTAACAGAGTGGATAACTGCTTTGCACCTTGACTGCTGCCAAGACTCTGTCCAGACTGTGAACAAGCAGGATACTGGGGAATTGATTTCCCCACTTTGCCAAGACAAGGTAGGTCTCTATCCCCAAATTCCTACCCCACTGGAAAGTTTGTCAGATCTCCTGGTCTTGGCAGCTGAAGATTGGTACTGCTTTTGGGACCTCTGTCCCCCAACAACCTGGGATAGCTGTCCAGGTAGCTGGAAAGCTGTCTCACGTCTGCTTACTTAGGTGATATTTATATCACCTTCTCAGATATATATCAGAAAGATATCATCAGATATCCTTCTCAGATCTGATGGCATTTGATGACCAGGGTACTGACAGATTTGCCAGTTTAACAGCTCTCCCCTAACCCCCCCAACCCTACAACCAGCTGGATAACTCATTAGCTCATTAGTTAAGTTTTCTATTAAAAATACAGACAGGTTTGCCTTGTTCACAGGCTTCATAGTATAAGATAAACAAGTTTCAAATGTAACTTTGGAGGTGCAGAGTTTTACCATTGACAAATGCAGTTTTGATAAACGGATAGAGCACTGACCACAAACAGTTTTCAGAAGCTCTTAAATTTCTATGAGTTTTCCTGGTCCCAGCTTTTAGGACTGCACAGAGGCTTTTTGCTATGACACCAAGATCTATTCCAGCTGTTTTTACAGACACTTGCAGGTTCCTGGGGAAAGAGTTCTTCTGCTGTATCAAGGAATCTGGCCTGGTGGAAACTAACCCCAGTCTCTTGAGCCCCTCTTTGACCCCACCCATCTTCATGCATTTTACAGGTGCACCCCTCTTGCCAGATTTGTTCTGAGGCCAACCTGCAGGGGGCTCCCAGGTACTCCAGACCCTGCACCAGCTCTGAGGACACCAGCTGAGTAAATACTGGCAGGTTGACTTCACCTACATGCCAACTCATGAAAAAGCTCTGTCATCCCTTAACTCTTATTGACACCTTTATAGGAAGGATAGAGGTACTTCCCACCTCAGGAAAACAGCAGATGTGATGACTCGCGTACTCTGGGATCACATCATCCTCCTATTTGGTGTATCATCCCCTCAAGCTCCTGGGATGTCAGTTCTGGTACCAGTTCTCCAGGCTCAAGTGGGTACCTATCCAGGATAAATGGTCACATCTCCATCACATTCTTTCTGTCACTCTTCACTCTTCCCGTGGCTAGCCCCGCTCATGGGGCCAATATTAATAATCTATTTTGTTCCAGCAACTTGCCTTCTCCACTTCCTCAAGAAACAGATCCCTGAAGTCTCCAGGATGGCAGTTAACCAAATGCTTCTTCACCCACACCTCCCACTGAATGGAAGTGGTTGAGCGAGTGAAGGAGGGGGAGGAGGCTTCCACACCGTATCTAATGCTAACTTGTCTCTAAAAGCTGGGGCCAGTAAAGTCCACAGAAATTGAGGACTCCCAAGACTGTCTGTAGTCAGCATTCTATCAGTTTATTAAAACTGCATGTATGAATGTTAAATCTCTGAACCTCTGAACTTACACCTGAAGCCAGTTTGTCCTGTACCATGGAGTCTGTGAATGAGGCTGTACTTTTAACAGGAAACTTATTAATGAGCTCCCAAGGTGCTTGTAGCCTTGGGGTTGAGGGAGAGAACTGTTCATTGGAAAAAAACCTATTAGGACCCTGGTCATCAAAGACCATAAGATCTGAGAAGGACAAGTAAATGAGCAGGAGAGAGACAGCTTTCCTGTCTTCATGTAAACAAACCTTAAAGCCCTTCTTTTTATCTAATTCACCAGGAGATAATGAGAGCAGTCATTGCAAAGTGAGTTTATCCCCTTTTTGAGTCTGGCAGCAAGGTGAACTGTGTCTAGACTTAGTATTAGCTCTAAGAGAATGAGGCCTGTGGATTTTACACAGAGAACTGGGAAAGCAGCTGAAGCCTGGGCTGCTGCTGTTGAACTGACAACACCTGGTTGTCAAACGACATCAGAGATCTGAGAAGGATCAATTTTACTTGAGTTAGCAGTTGAACATGACAGAGACGTACTTGCTGGCTACCTAGACAGCCACCCCAGGGTCCTCCATGGTCATTAAGAGCAGAGATCTCAGGGCAACAACATCCATCTTCGGCTGCCAGGTTTAGGCCTGCCAGGCCTACAATTGTGGGGTAGGAGCTTGTTGGAAGGACCAGCCTACCTTGTCTAGGCAAAAGTGAGGCAATGGATTCTCCAGAATCCTGTTGTCCGTGGTCTGAAGAAGGCCCTGGCAGCAGTTGAGGTGAAAGGAAGATTTTGCTCAGTGGCTGGTGCTGCCGCTCTGGAGCAAGTTCCTGGTGGAGGTTCTTCTGTGCCTATCCATCTTCTTTGGAGGAAGTAAAGGTGCTACCAAGAGCCAACATGTCTCTCTCTGCCATGAAAAACTTTTTAATTAAACATTTTAAATGCCATATGCTGCAGATCTCTGAGCATTTGAGGACTGTCTGTCTATTAGGTAGGAATGGCTAATTATCAGCTTATGTTTCCTAACAGTCTCTAATATGTTGGCAGCATGGTGTGGATCACCCACCAGCCCACCAATGCATCTGCCCAGCATGTCAGCATGGTTCCCTGCACACATGGGATATTCTGACCTGGCCAGCTGGGGATCACACACATACAAATTAATAATATTGGCGCCCAACATGGGGCAGGCAAATCCCACTGCTTTCCCATGACATCATCAAGCAATCCCACTGCTTTCTCCTGCCCACTGGCACTCTGAAAATCTCTGGGACCTTGTACCACCACCATTTTTCCGACTGGGACTCTTCACCCTATCAGTAAGATTTCCTCCCTTCCCTTTTGGCCATTTTCCCACAAATGAGGATTCGCCTTGTTTTGCTCTCTGGTACCACACGTCTTTCGGGGTTTAAGCCCTTTAGGCCCCTATCCCTATGCGATGGCATATGGAAATAGCTTGTACCCACTCAATTCCATGGCCCCATAGCCTTTGGTATGATGGTCCATTGGCTGTCTTGCACCATTCACTGGTCCTTGCTGACCCTCTGGGATGCTGAAGGTCAGTCTGCTGGACCTTATACCTCACTATGAAAAAATATGCCTACCCTCTCCCATCCTCCTCATCACCAATCCCCCACGGTCCTCCAGCCTCTGCTGAGCAATTACATCATCACCTGTTGCCAGGTTCCTTTCTTTGACATGTATGCCTACCAGGCAAAGCTCACTCTCTTGGCCTGTCCCTTGCCTCTAATTCCTCTCCTTGTCTATGGTTCTATCTTAAATCTTTTCCCTCTGTCAGTTAACTCTGTTGTCAGGACCTCCTCTTCCACTGTTGGGACTTTAGTGAGCCGTGCCCACCAGCTGCTCAGAACCAAACCCCTCCCCCCATGACAGCCCACCTTCCCTCTGCTGCTGCTGCTACTGCCACTACCAGGGCTTGGGAGATGGCCGTGTTAACTTGTTTCTGACTACCTTTTTTTTTTTTTTTTTTTTTTTTTTTGGTTTTTCGAGACAGGATTTCTCTGTGTGGCTTTGTGCCTTTCCTGGATCTCGCTCAGTAGACCAGGCTGGCCTCGAACTCACAAAGATCCGCCTGCCTCTGCCTCCCGAGTGCTGGGATTAAAGGCGTGCACCACCACCACCTGGCTCTGACTAACTTTTAAATGCTTCACTTTATCTGTTCCTTATCTGTTCAGGTTGTCTTGATTTTTAAAAAAATGACCATGTGGTCAGCCACCATATTTGATAAGAGCTGTCACATGGTCAGGCAGATGCCATCTTTGCTAAGGTCAAAGGGGGACAGATCATAGGACCTCACCACCATCTTTGTCTGGGCAGGACAGAGGTCCACTTTTCCTCCCACAAGGTATGTACCCTCGACCGCCCCTCTTTCTCCTCTCTCTTCTCTCCTTTCCTATCTTTCCCTTCATCTCTCTATTATAATAAACCATTTCCATGTGGATGCAGTGTCTGGGTAGTGAATGACTGTCCACCACCACCCCACCGTCATGCCCACATGGAATGGGTCGCCTACCAGCCCACCACTGCATCTTCCCAGCATACCAGCATGGTTCCCTGCATGCATGGAATACCCTGGCCTGGTCCAGCTAGGGATCCCTCATGCTTACAAGTTCGTAACATTCAATGTTGTATTTTTAAAACAGTGGGAAGGAGTCACACCATACAACAGGGCCTATGGAGGAGGGTTTTTTGAGAGAGAGAGAAGGGGGAAGGGACCAGTCCCTGGGGACAAGGAAGAGAAAGAGAAAGGAGACAGGGGGTGGGCAAGGCCCACCTTTTATAAGGAAACACAGCAAATGCGCACAGGAGGTGCTCTAAGTGGCTGCATCAGAGGTCTATCCTGTCAGGACCCTAAGGGCAGGCCAGTACAGATGCCTGAATGCTGACACCAAGGTGGCAGGAGACCAATGGATAAGGGATGTGGGACCAATGTGGCGGTAGGAGCATCTTTCATGAGTAAGGTAGAGAAATATGAGATCCAACCGCTTTTGATCCCCTGCATCCCGGAGATTAAGTGAGGGTCGATTTAAATGGCACAGGCCGCTCAATGATTCATCAAACAGTGAGCAGGGGCCAGGGCGAAGCCTGAGGGACATGTGGTCATCCAGTACCAGGGCTTATGAATGGGGCCAAAAGGTGAGAAACCACAGCTGAGATGAGGCGGATCCTCACACATGGGAAATGGCCAGAAGCAGGGATTACTGATTATGGCAGTGTTGGATGGAGTGTTGAAGGTTCCAGAGGTCCTAGCATGTCTCAGACTGCCAGAAGGCAGGAGAAAGTACCGGGGAGGGGGGGGGGGGGGGGGGGGTGTTTCTGCGGAGTCATATAGTACCAATGTTGTACAATGGTGGAGGAGAGAGACCTAGGTGGGTTGGAGCCAAGGAGCCCCATGGTAGGTGAGAAAGAGACATGCCATGCAGACATGGTGGGTAGTGGTCATGAGAGGTGGGAGCTGCAGGAAAGACATCATGTAGGCAGCCCTCACGTGAAAAGTTTTATTATGAAAGGGGGAAGGGAGGGAAGGAGAAGGGAAGAGAGAGAGAGCAGAGGTGCACACCTCATGGGGAAAGAGAGAGAGAGAGGAAGGAGGAGGAGAAGAAGAAGAAGAACAGGAGGAGGAGAAGGAGGGGGTTTCCTCTTAAAGGGTGCTTTACGTAGGATGACACATAGGATGACATTGTCAGGACACTGGACAAGCCAGGGCATTGCCTGCTTATTGGCCAGGTCTCTGAGAAGTGGATCTAAATGCTAACAAATACCCTAGATTCATCCATACCCCCCTTCTGTGTCAGAGGGAATAGTGCATGTTTTTTCTTGGGAGATTTCATCATAAGACTTGATTTCCCAGATATTCTAAGCCACATTCTTGCCCCAAGAATGAGAAAATCACTCTAAAAGCGGTATGTTCTAGATCAAAACACATTAGGAATGGCCACTTCTATGTGCCCCCAACCTGAGATCTTGAAGGAGTTCTATGTATTTTGTTTTCTTGTTTCCTAAAGATATTTCCTATAACCCTTTCTCTTCTGCTTTTTATAAAGCTAATATCTTAGAGAAAAGGAACTCTGCTTGCTCTCCATTGAGGGGAAGTAGGCTTTCCATAACTTTAAGGCTGTGTCTTGGTTGGGGCTTCTATTACTGTGATGAAACACCATGACCAAACAGTAAGTTAAGGAGGAAAGGGTTTACTTGGCTTATACTTCCACACCACTGTTCATCATCAAAGCAAGTCAGGACAGGAACTCAGGCAAGGCAAGATCCTGGGGGCAGGAGCTGATGCAGAGGCCATGGAGGGTGCTGCTTACTGGATTGCTCTCTATGGCTTGCTCAGCCTGATTTCTTATAGAACTCAGGATTACCAGCCCAGGGGTGGCACCATCCATAATAGGCTGGACCTTCCCTCATTGATCACTAATTAAGAAAAGGTCTTATGGCCGGATCTCATGGGGACATTTTCTTAATTGAGATTTTCTCCTTCCAGACAACTCTAGCTTGTGTCAAGTTGACATAAAACTATTCAGGACAAGCTGTGAATAAAAGTTTCTGGAAGGAGCAACATCTTATATAGAACCTTCTGCAAAAGCTGACTCATTACTTAGAGCTTCTGTGGCCATGGAGATGTTGAAATGTGGCAAGTCCTGAGCCAAGTTGTCTTGGGTCAATCTTTTAACTGCTGAGGCATCTCTCCAACCCCATTGTCTTAGGCCAACTAACTGACTCCCTTAATTTATTGCCCTACTCTGTATGTGAATTAACACCTTTATGGCTATGAAGTAAATTACTAGTAATGTGGAGCACACAAGCTTTCAGCAAGGAAAAAGGTGAAGACAGTGAAGAGACACCATCTGACACCTACTGCATAGATCCCCCACTGTTCTAGAAACCACTGCCCGATGTTACCACCAATGTACTTGAAAAGTGTCTTGGTTATTTGTTTCTTTGTTCTGCTACACAAAAACTTCATGAAACCATTAGCAAGTTAACACATGGGATTTAGAGCAAGCTTAATCTAGGTTACTTATATTCGGCTCCAGAATAAACTTTCTCTTATACACTGTGACATAAAAGTTGTGTTTTTGCATTAACAAGGCCAAAATAGGTGAATTTAGACTCAAAATAGTCTTGAGTGATTAAAATCCATCTATTCCTCATCCAGGAACCTCCAAGGACACTTGGAGGGATAGCAGCTGCCCCTTCTTCACATTGGTAGTTTGTCTGCTAAGGGCCAGTATTCCACAAATCTTTCCCACCTTGTAAAGCTTTTATGAAAATCTTTTTTTCATGAAAATCTCCCCTACCTGGGAAAACTTTTGTGTTGTGGAATATTACTTTAATTATATAAAGATGTGCTACATTTGTTTATGTTTCAGAAATATTACTTTAACCATGTACAAGTGTGTTGCATTTGTTTATACTGAATTTGTTTAATTGTGCAAAGATGTGCTGCTGTTTTGCCTTGCTTGCCTAAGGTACCTGACTGGTCTAACAAAAAGCTGAATGGCCAATAGCTAGGCAGAGGAGGGACAGGAGGGGCTGGCAGGCAGAGAGAATAAGTAGGAGGAGGAATCTAGGTGAGAGAGAGAGAGAGACAGCAACAGAGACAAGACAGAATAGGAGAATTGAGAGAGGGGGGAGAAAGAGGGGGAGACACCCAGGGCCAGACAGACAACAGACATGGAGTAGGACATACAGAATGAAACAAAGGTTTAAAAGCTCCAAGGCAAAAATGTAGATGAAAAGAAACAAATTAAATTCAGTTATAAGAGTTAGTGGGACAAGCATAAGATAAGGCCAAGCACTCTTAACTAATATTAAGTCTCTGTGTCTTTATTTGTGTCTTTTTGGTTGGTGGCCCAAAAGAAAGTCTGCTACACTTTTGTTCACAAAGAAAGCTGACCCCTTTCCCAATTTTGCACCAGTTCTTTTGAAAATAGCCAATCGGGAAAAACTGTGAGGTCGGGCCCCCTGCAGTCAGGGAAGATAGACAATCAACACCTGGATTAGACTAAAACCCTAGAGAACTTTCTGCATGTTGTGTTTGTTAGCCTTATTTGAGAGTCTGTACATCCTTTAAAAGAAAGAAAAAAATTTGCCTTGCCAAGCTACTTTTGTTCTGTTCCTACATTCCTTTGTGTGACACTGAGGCTATTCTTTGTTCATTTCTAACAATCTATAGGCTCATCCAGAATTTCAAACCCACCTGGAAGATGTTCAGATCCCCTTCCTTGAGAGAGACACATCTCCTACCATGGTGCAATGGTTCCCAGGGTCTCGAGTGAGCTACACTCTGTGGGATCAGTAAAGATCCCAGGACAGGAAGTTTCTCAGCGGTGTAGGAAAGGGCCCAAGGAAAGAACCACAGTGACCAAGGAAACTCTGCACAGGTCAAGGTAAGAACTCCTTGACAGTTGAGACATCCTAGAGGGTTTTTTGAGAATACACGAGTGAGAGATCATATCTAAGGGACTCTAAATGATTCTTTATTTAGATGCAAGAATTATCTTCCTGCCGGGCGGTGGTGGCGCACACCTTTAATCCCAGCACTCGGGACACAGAGCCAGGTGGATCTCTGTGAGTTTGAGGCCAGCCTGGTCTACAAAGTGAGTTCCAGGAAAGGCGCAAAACTACACAGAGAAACCCTGTCTCGGGGGAAAAAAAAAAAGAATTCTCTTCCTTTGGGATGAGTGCATTCTAATGGCCAGGATGGGAAATAATTAGGCCAAACTAAGTTCCAGAAAAAAAAAAAAAAGAAAGAAAGAAAGAAATGAGACAAATTCCTCCAGACAGGGGGTGTCTTAGTCACTGTTCTATGAGAAGACACCATGACTGAGGCAGTCTAAAAGGAAGCATGTAACTGGGGGCTGGCTTTCGGTTTCAGAGGGTCAGTCCATTATCATCATGGCAGGAACATGGCAGCAGTCATGATGCTGGAGCATATCTGAGAGCTACATCCTGATCTGCAGGCATCAGGCAGACAGAGACTGCCTCTGGCCTGAGCTTTAGAAGCATCAAAGCTCACCTCAGTGACACACCTCCAACAAGGCCACACCTCCTAATCCTTTCCAAACTCTTCCACTAATTGGGGACCAAGAGTTGAAATGTAGGAGCCTATGGGGGCCATTCTCATTCAAAGCACCGCTGGGCGGGAATCAACTCCTTTGGCTGGTCTACACGTTTCCCGACCCTGTTCCATATACACCTCCCTGCCCCAAGTACAGAGAGCTTGAATAAAGCGAGAGACCTCCACGACCTGTTTGACTCTCTGCACCTTCTCTCCCTCTGGGCTGCGATCCTCCCTTCTCTCCTTTAACCTGTTTCCCACATCTGGAAGACTTTGAAGGTTTGGAAAAATGAAGAACAGACATCTGCTTGGTGTTGTTGGGTCCCCAAGCATTTGCTTTTCTAAATGGGTAAAGTGCCATACAAGGCTACTAAGGTTTTAAGTCAGGATTAACTATTTTTAACTAGCTGGTTTCTTGTGGACTTAAAAGGCTGGAGGGCCACAGATCTGTCTGATCTCAGCCAACACCATGCTTGAGTGGGACAAAATGACACCAAGGTCACTGTCTCCTTCCCAGTTTCTCCATGATCCCCAGAGCAAACAGGATTACCTATGGGACCTGGACACTCCCCCCCTTTCCTTCCAGCACCCTCTCGGGTTCCCTTCCGAGCAACAGCTTGTAGCTGGGAGCCAAGTGGAGATTAAAACAAGATCCGGGTGACAGCTCTTGGTGTTCACAGGTGTGACTTAGGGTAATTCATATAGACTCCCCTTCTTCGAGTTGAGACATGGAATTCCTTCCTGTTTCTTTATTTTGCTATTTTCAGCCTGTAGACCCAAGGGTCATTCATTCTGTCATATTTTTGTTACTTTGACTTGAACGCTCATTAGAAATAATAAAGGGTTGCAGTCTGGTTATCCTTTGCTTTACATCTAGTATCCACTTATGAGTGAGTACATACCATGTTTATCTTTCTGAATCTGGGTTTCCTCACTTAGGATGATATTTTCTAGTTCCATCCATTTGCCTGCAAACCTCATGGTGTCATTGTTTTTCTCTGCTGAGTAGTACTCCATTGTGTATATGTACCACATTTTCTTAATCCATTCTTCAGTTGAGGGGCATCTAGGTTGAGGGAGGCTAGCTAGTAAGGAAGACCCTAGGAAAAACACAGGGATCACCCAGCAAGTGAGAAATAGATGAGATCTACAGGACGGGGGAGGGGGGCGGGTAATGAAGGGCAAGGGTCAATGGAAAGAGAGCTTAGGAGAGCCAGAGATCCAAGCTGGATCAGGAACAGAGTGGGAAAACAAGGAAAGAGATACCATAATAAATGAAGACATCATGGGAATAGGGAGAAATAGGGTGCTAGGGAAGTCCCCAGGAATCCACAAAGATGACTCCACCATAGACTACTGGCAATGGTCGAGAGGGTACCTGAGCTGACCTACTCTGGTGATCAGATGGCTGAATACTCTAACTGTCATCATAGAACCCTCATGCAGTGACTGAAGGAAGCAGATGCAGAGATCCATGGCTGGGTCCCAGGCGGAGCTCCAGGAGTCCAATCAATGAGAGAGAGGAGGGATTCTATGAGCAAGAGATATTGAGACCATGATTGGAAAAAGTACAGAGACAACTAGCCAAACTAGTGGAAACATATGAACTGCAGACCAATAGCTGAGGAGCCCCCATGGTACTGGACTAGGCCCTCTGGATAAGTGAGACACTTGATTAGCTTGAACTGTATAGGGGGCCCCAAGGGAGCGGGATCAGAACCCATCCCAATGCATGAGCTGGCTTTTTGGAACCTAGTGTCTATGGTGATACACTTTGCGCAGCCTTGGTGCAGGGAGGAGGGGCTTGAACCTCCCTCAACTGAATGTACCAGGCTTTGCTGACTCCTCATATGACCTTGCCTTGGAGGAGGTGAGAATTGGGGGTGGGTTGGGGGGAAGGCTGGGGAGTGGGTGGAGGGAGGACAGGGGAATCTGTGGTTGGTATGTAAAATGAATAGAAAATCTCTTATAAAAGAAAAAAGATACAGTTGCAATAACTCAAAAAGAAAAAGAAATAATAAAGGGAGTGACTGTCTACATTTAATCTATGCAATGCATGGGTCCCTTTGGGACTTGTGCTTGGATGGGGGTTGGGCACATTCTACCATGGAGCTGAGCTCACTGTAAGCAAAAAGTAACCCTGTGGCTTGTTGACGTCTTGACTTCTGACATCATCAAATGGCAAGGGCCATGAGATTTCAGTGACATCTTTGTTCATGAAGCCATGTGGCATGAGCCAAGATGGGGATACCCTAAAACTTCCCGATACCACTGAGCCTTCAGAGGATTACTTTGTAGATGAACAGTCTTATTAAATAAGAAACACAGAGCCAAATGCAGAGTTAAAAGCCCAAGAGGTCAGAGCAATAGCTGAGAGCTGAGACTTAAAACCGCCTTCTTACCCTTCCTGCCGCTGCTGTCCTTCCCCTCAGAAAAAGACCTACTTCCTGTATGTCTATCTTTTTATTGACTTTCTTTTCTGCCTTCTCATTGGTTGTAAACCCAACCACATGACCTCCTTGTCACTGCCTGACTGTACAGACCTCCAGGTCTCTATGGTTGGTATTGAGATTAAAGGCATGTGTCGCCATGCTGGCTGTAGCCTTGAACGCACATGTCATGTGATCGGGATTAAAGGTGTGCGCCCTACCACCGCCTAGCTTCTGCTATGGCTTGCTATTAGCTCTGACCCCCAGGCAACTTTATTTATTAACATACAAATAAAATCACATTTCAGTACAAATAAAATATCACCATATTGCTTCACCCATATTATTTCAGTCCCATTCCCAACATTTTTCTTATTTTGAGTTTTCACTTTCCTGGATGCTTAATGGGATTATGGAAGTAGGAGACCCAGAGAAGACTCCTACACGGGCTCTAGTACTATGTAACGAGGTTGATGCATTTTTTGTATCAGACTGAGGAGGTGACTTCCGTGGTGTTTTGAGGGATTTTTGATATATTGTTTTGCATGATATTTTTACTGGTTTCTAAAGGGAACTTAGACTATTTCTAGCCATGTGCCTCCAGCACTAGCCAGCTACCCATGGGAGCTAACACTGAGGTGGTTAGACCTGGGGGACCTGAAGGATGGATTGCCAGGGGCTAAAGGAGTCGCTGCTGTAAGAAACCACAACAAAGGGAGGCAAAGAGGAGGCAGCCAACTTGGGCAGGGGGCGGGAAATGTGGACCCAGTGAGCTCTTAATGCCTACTTTACTGCCTGGCATCTCCAAACCCGTTTTCCTCTGAGATAAACTACCCTTTCCCTTCTCAAGATTCCTTTCCACCCCACTGACCGCTGGTACCCTAGTTTTTGTTTTTCCTTTCCAGTTACAATGACCAGTTGACAGACTTAGAGGGAAATGGGCTGGTGCCATCCCTTTCCAGGTTCTTTGAGTTGTTATCATTTTCTGTGTTTCGTCTTCTGTAGATTGCAGGTGCTAAAACAGAATAGTAATAAAACCAGAGCCTGTTGACAGTCTCTCCATAGAGATTAGAGAGAAGACCTTCCACCTAATAAAATAAAAATCACAATAGTGACCCCAACATCATGGTTTTACCTGGGCATCCTTTGCTCAGTGCTGCTGTATCTTATAACTTCTCTCCATCTGCTACCTACACTCATTCACCCAAATATGGCTATGGTAGGTCATTCTCTAGGTTGTACAAAGCACAGAATGTATTTGGCTGTCTTGTGTTTTCTGTAACATTTATCTGGGAACTTACAAAGTCTCATAGTTTATCATTATTACACACAGGTAACATTAACTTGTTATATTATCCTATGTATGTAATTTTGGTTCTGCTTTCTTTTATTAAGGTGATGCTGCATAGTACTAGCCTCTAAGCCAAAAAAAAAAAAACAAAACCCTGCCATCTTCAAAAGACCACCATGTCTGCTCATAAAAGACCACAGCTGGGCTTGTTCTTGCTCATAGGAGGAGGTGGAAAGGTCATTGAACCCTCACTGAGCATCCTGCCACTCCTCCCAGGCAGTGGTCTTCAGTTCTGCTCTAATTGCATGTGGTCTTGAAGTCTTGAAGTCTTGGGGAAGAGCTAGAATATCCAGGCTGTGGAAGACCAGGGAGAGGGGCTCTACCCACGCGATGATGGAAAGCCATCACGCACACTGTGGGTTCCTTTGAGATCACCCATACTCCTGTCTGTCTGCTCATCATCATCCCCATAAATTCACAGTTTCCCCTGGGTGAACTTTGGTAAAATCACATTTCGGTTTGTCATTGGGACCTTCTGAGAAGGGGATAGACATTGCTTAGTTCCCTTCTAGAGAGGAATTTCTCACAACAGATGGTGAATTTATTTGTTAATGTTTCTATGTCTCATGGTATTAAGAAAAACCCGGCAAATAGAAGAAAATGTCAAGAGAATGTAAAAGTGAAATATTTTTAGTAAGAAAAGGCCTTATATGTGAAGATCATGGTGGCTAGACATTTTTCTAGAATAGAAAAGGAAACTGGAAATCTTAAGAAATTTACAAAGGTCTGACCAATTGCATAATGAAGTAAAACTTGAGAACACTGTACATGAAAGATGAAACTTTATGTATATGATATTAAAATGAATAAGGTTAAAGTTCAATTCATTGAAGCCAGCCCCCAGCTTAAATTAATGGTGTTATTGATCTCTTCTTAATACACAATTATAAGAACTGACTTAAAAGACCAAAAAATGTATGTCCCATCAAATGTATTTAAAAGTGTTTTGTTTTTAGCCCAAGTTTTTTATAAATGAAACACAGGTGGTTAAAAGGAACAAACTGGTGTAACTGACCTTCTGGGTGTTCAATAACCATACTTGGAGACAAATATGAATGTGGTCAGAGGATTATTTTCTCTAAGGGACAATATTTTGGCCCTTGCCCTTCAAAGTCAACTAGAACACTATGAGGCATCTCTCAAAGTGTCCTGCAACTGTGAGGAATCATCTGTTCTCTCTTGTTCAAGGAGGCCATGGAGACCCTACCTGGTGAACCACTGTCAGTCTACCAAGAGCTTCAAAGACACTCATGACCTTGTATGGGGGGATATTTTTGTAAACAAGAAGGAAGAAAAGTATTCAGAGAGATAGACATCTACAATTACATCTAGCCATTTAAACTTTTGTATATAAATCTCTCCTGATTAAAACCTTTTAAATACCCCCAAGAAATATCAATAACAAATAAGCCCATCATTTGTGGTAAGAAATTTTTCTCTTTTGCCTTCTGTTTAAGCCTGTGCCTCTCATCAGTTTCCTAGAGGATGGGCATGGCTGGCCACTGGACCTCCTTATTTGTCTCTCTCCCCAGGGTAGCCACACTGAATAAATTCCTTTCTCTGCTTCTCACTTGTCTCCTTAACTGACTTACTGAAGATGATGGTTCAACCTAACTTGTTTGGATTTTCAGAGCCAAGGTTCTGCCCTAAAATCTTCATTAACAGCCCTGCCTCTTTCCCCTAAGCATTGGGATTATAGTGCACACCACCACACTTAGCCTTGGGTAAAAATTTTAAACTCTCTGTATTTGTAGGGTAATCCTGTTGAATGTTACAACTTCCTAGAGTTCAACCTAATAGGTAATTCCACGATATTCTCTCTCTCTCTCTCTCCCTCCCTCCCTCCCTCCCTATCTACCTCTCCCCCCACCTCTTCCTTGTTTTTTACTGAGATGGGGTCTTATTCTAGGTCTGCTGGCCTAGAACTCATGCTAGAGAACAAGCTAGGCTTAAACTCAAAGTGATACTCCTATCTTAGCCTACTGAGTGCTGGGAATACAGGAGTGAGCCCCACACCCACTTTCATTATCTGCTTGTAAGATGCATACTGTTGTTATGAAGTAATTTTCCACATAAACCACCAGTTGGACAAGGAGCTCAAGTCTGTCACAGGGAACCATACAATTGCTACCCAGCAGAAGTAGGACATCAGCCTGGCTGTCTCTTTTGATCTAAGCCAAACTGCCACTGTTTGGGAATACTGAAAAACATTTCTCTCCCTAAATAAAGTATCAGGGAGGAACGCTGACCTCTTGGGAGATTGGGCTCAAGGTAACCAGAAGCAAGAAATGGCTTTTGGAGAAGAGCTTGCCATTCACATTCATGTAGCATCCTTCCAGTTGTTGACACAGCTCTTGCCTCAAAGGGTAAGACACACTTATTCTAGAGTAAGATGAATGACTGTGGTCTGGGAACTCCAGATACCGGGTTCCATCTCTCCAGTCCCAAGTTCTGTTTCTTTACATCCTTCATATTTAGGATGGGAATGCGCCTAGACTTCACAGCACAGGCAGGCCCGAGGAGTCTATTGCTGCTGTTTTGCTTGTGCTGAGAATAGCCTTTGGTTGCAGAGGGAGCCACACTTCAGAAATTACAGAGATGATGCAATATATTCATCAAAATTCTAAGATGGCTCAGCAGTTAAGAGCACCAGCTGCTCTTGCAAAGGACTGGGGTTCAGTTCCCATCATGCACATGGAGGGTCACAACCTTCCAGAACTCCAGTTTCAGGGGGATCTGATGCCTTCTGTAATTAGAGTTTTCCTGCCTGGCCCACAGTCAGGACAAATCTCTCTTACCTTCCAGGCCCATAGACGCTCAGACCTAACCAAGTAAACACACAGAAACTTATATTGCTTACAAACTGTATGGCCGTGGCAGGCTTCTTGTTATCTACTTCTTCTATCTTAAATTAACCCACTTCTGTTAGTCTATAAGTTGCCACATGGCTCATGGTTTACCATTACTTTATCTCTTTCTTGTCATGGCGGTGGCTGGCAGTATCTCCCTGCCCCAGCCTTCACTTCCCAGAATTCTCTTCTCCTTGTCCCACCTACCCTATCCTTCCTGCCTGGCTACTGGCCAGTCAGCACTTTATTTATTTTAACCAATCAGATCAACACATTTGACATACAGAACATCCCACAGCACTCTTCTGACCTCTTTGGCACTTCACATGCACGTGGGCAAAACACTCATATACATTAAAATTTTCAAAAATAAAAAACGCTGAACTTTTTACTTTAATTTGGTATATGGAGGCTGTGTGAGATCGAAACAGGAAAAGCATACCTTACATGTTAAGAGGTCTGTATGCAGTTAAGAGTAAATTCCTAAACCGGGTGGCGGCGGCGCACGCCTTTGATCTCACACTCGGGAGGCAGAGGCAGGCAGATCTCTGTGAGTTTGAGGCTAGCCTGGTCTGCAGAGCAAGCTCCAGGACAGCCAAGGCTACACAGAGAAACCCTGTCTCTAAAATAAAATAAAAAAATAAGTTCCTGTTTGACCTATCTGCACCAGAAGTGCTTGACCACGTGTGGGCGGGAGGTACGTGAGCAGGAAATAAGTCAGAATGTACCCTTGCCCCTGATTGGACCTGATAGGAAATATGGTAAGGCTTTGCCTTTTTTAAATTCTTTTTATTATTATTATATTTGTGTTTTAATTTTACACATCAGCCATGGGTTCCCCTGTCCTTCCCCCTTCTGCCCCCACTCTTTCCTTACCCCCATCCCCTCCCCTCCATTCCCATCTCCTCCAGGGCCAAGAGACCAAGATTGGAAAAAGCACAGGGACAAATAGACAAACGAATGGAAGCACATGAATTATGAACCAAAGGCCATGGAGCCCCCAGCTGGATCAGGCCCTCTAGATAAGTGAGACAATTGAATGGCTTTGTCTTTTTTTTTTTAAAGATTTATTTATTTATTTATTTATTTATTTATTTATTTATTATGTACACAGAAGAGGGCACCAGATCTCATTATAGATGGTTGTGAGCCACCATGTGGTTGCTGGGAATTGAACTCAGGACCTCTGGAAGAGCAGTCAGTGCTCTTAACCTCTGAGCCATCTCTCCAGCCCCGGCTTTGCCTTTTTAAGCCCCTGCAAAACATGACTTGGATATCCAGAACCTAGAAAC
>NC_050454.1:1381321-1426321 GCF_903995425.1 Onychomys torridus | reverse complement strand
AGGAAGAGCCAGATGGGGAAGAACAAGATGAGAGAGAAGGAGGTGGGAGAGGAGCCGAGATGGGGAAGAACTAGATGAGAGAGAAGGAGGTGGGAGAGGAGCCGAGATGGGGAAGAACTAGATGAGAGAGAAGGTGGGAGAGGAGCTGAGATGGGGAAGAACAAGATGAGAGAGAAGGAGGTGGGAGAGGAGCTGAGATGGGGAAGAACAAGATGAGAGAGAAGGTGGGAGAGGAGCTGAGATGGGGAAGAACAAGATGAGAGAGAAGGTGGGAGAGGAGCTGAGATGGGGAAGAACAAGATGAGAGAGAAGGTGGGAGAGGAGCTGAGATGGGGAAGAACAAGATGAGAGAGAAGGAGGTGGGAGAGGAGCTGAGATGGGAAGGAACTAGATGGGGCGGAACTAAGATGGGATAATTAAGAACTTAGAGGGGACAGCAGGTAAATGTAGAGAGAAACAAGGCAAGAAAGGAGCTAGGCATGAGAGCAGACTAGAAGCTTGAGAGAGAGAACTGACTCAGAATAATAAAGTGTATGGACTAAGGAGTTTCCTGTACATAGATGCATTTCATATCTTCAAAGATTAATTATCAGCTGGTTGTAGATTCTTCCTGGACCCTGGGAGGGGGCTATTGAGGGGCTGGACCCCCGTAGTCCCCATTAGGTAACAAGTAGGAATGCTGTGGAAAGTCGTCTGTTTCCAGGGCTGGAGCCTGTGGACAGAAGAGAGCAGGAGCAGGCAAGCAGGAGCAGGCAAGCAGGAGCAGGCAAGCAGGAGCAGGCAAGCCATCATCTAGGCCAGTCCTTCCCAAAGGCAGAGCCCTTCCTGGCAGAGTCAGGAGGATGAGTAGGGCCAGCAGGGGAATGGTGGGAGCTGGTGTGGTGAGCCAAGTGAACTGTGCTGTATTCTTTTTTTTTTTAAGGTATGATCATTTATTTGTTACCCTTAAAGACTTATTTTTGACTGGACTCAGAAGTAGAAGCTCTCAGAGAGGACAGCCTACATCTCTTGGCAATCTGTTCCTGGCGCTTTTCTTTGGCTTCCTTCATTCTCTTGGGCAGAAGTTTAGCATGTTCTGCAGCCTCCTCCTTGTTTTCCTTTGTTGTTTCTTTAGAGCAATATGGTGGCGTTTGTGTCACAGGACACGTGGGGTAAGAAGACGCTGAATCTTGGGTGCTTTGCTCCTGGGCTTCTTACCTTCTCTGCTAGACGGCTTTCTGACCACGTATTGGCGGACATCATCTTCTTTATTTAGAGCGATTAAAAAGCTTTCGGATTCTGCTAGCTCCTTTAGGTCCCAACCAATGAGGCACAGTAGTATCTGTCAGTCCAGGAATATCCTTCTCTTCTTTCTTTACAATAACCAAGTTGAGAACCACAATGCATCCTCGAACAGACGTGCGCTTCCTCTCTCCAGATCTCCTTGGTCTATAACAAGAATGCCCCTTACTCAACAGCAGGCACACTCTGCCATGGGTCAACACGCCTTGCTTCATGGGAAAACCTTGTTTGTCATTCCCACCGCTGATTCGGACCACATAACTCTGCCACTCTTCACCCAGGGCATCCGCAGCTACTTCTGTGGCCATGCGCTTCTCGTAGAACGTAGGAAGCTGGGGCTCATCATCCACTTCGATGAGTTTCTGACAGCTGGTGGCAGGGAAGGAGACATTCAACTTCATCTTGACACAGCCTAGGAGGCGCCACAAAAAAGAGGCTGTGCTGTGTTCTTATCTCCATTGTTTCCTTCCAGTGCGAACTTGGCTGTAGATGTAATTCTAAACGGTCTTATTAAACAAGAAACACAGAGCCAAATAAAGAGTTAAAAGCCCAGAGATCGAGAAATAGACAAGAGCACTGAGACAACTTTATCTTACCACTTGCTGCTGTCCTTCCACTGCTCGATCTCTGGGCTTTTAACTTTTTATTCGGCTCTGTGTTTTTTGTTGAATAAGACCCGTTTAGAATTACATCTACATTTGGCCTTAGTGCAATAACCACCAAATGAACTTCAAGATAATAATGTATCGGCCAGAGCTGCTATGGTAGTTTGAATGTAAACGGCCTCCATAATCTCATAGGGAGAGGCCGTATTAAGAGGTGTGACTTTGTTAGAGTGGGTATGGCCTTGTTGGAGGAAATGTGTCACTGTGGGGGCAGGCTTTGAGGTTTCCTATGCTTAGGATACCACCCAGGGTCTCAGTTGACTTCCTGTTGCCTGCAAGATGTAGGACTCTGAACTACTCCTCCAGCACCATGGCTGCTTGCACATCCCCATGCTCCCCATCATGATGATAATGGACTGAACCTATAAAACTCTAAGCTAGCCGACCCAATTACATGTTTTCATTTATAAGAGTTGCCATGGTCATGGTGTCTCTTCACAGCAATAACAATCCTAAGACACCTGGGGTCCACCTAATAATAGCACCACTCAGCACTACCCTCAAACTTGCAATCAGAATAATCCCTTAGGAATCTGCCTAATGCATTTCTATCTTAAATTGACTACACAATGCAAGAAATAAACAACTGCATTTATTATTAGGTCAACCTAGGAAACAAACAGCGCTTCTGAATGGGCACCTACTTAACGCTTGTTGGCTGCTCTTTTCAGATTTGGGGGACTCAGATACTGTGTGAGGTGTTTGCAGGGTCAGGGACATTAAGTGACAGTACTGAGTATGCATCTTGGGTCCAATCACAAAGTAAGGGCAGGAAAGCCCTCTTCTTATTGCTTGAGCAGGATGTAAGAGTTATGTCCCTAATTACATCATCATCCTGGGACGCAGCCCTGCCTAAAAAGCGGGTGGGCCCTCTGTGTCCTTCCCCTTTTTTCTCTTTCGCTCTCTTTCCTCCACGCGGTCTCTCTGTCTCTCTTCCTCTCTCCCTCTCTTTCTCAATAAAGCTCTAAAAAAGGTAACTATGGCTCGTGACTTTCCTTCAGCATGCTCCTCCACCAGCATGGCAGCCGTGGGCGGTGGCCAGCCACCAGCAGCGCTGATTTAACCAACATTTGGTGCTGTCGGATACACCAACAGAGGACTGGCTGGCTGCTGCTGCTTGCCGCCTCCTCCCCGCCCTGTGCAGCGAGACTGATCCCAGTTTGTTACTTTTTTTTTTTTTTTTGAGCTGAGGATTGAACCCCGGGCCTTGCGCTTGCTAGGCAAGCACTCTACCACTGAGCTAAATCCCCAACTCCTATTTTAATTTTTAATTTTTCTCTCAGCTACAGCCTTGGGACAAAGGGGCAGATACCACCCACTTACATTGGCAGATGAGGTGGGTACTGGTAAATCTGGCCACATAACAGAGTCGCAGAAACTTCTGCCAGAGAACGGGCAAATAAAAAGTTACTTTATCCCCAAGTTTTCTGCTAAAGCTCTAAACCCTTCTATTCTCCCCATTTCTGTGTCTGCCACATGCAATCTTTTCTGTCTGACTTCCACTGGCAGTGGGCGGGCTCAAATGGGCAGGTTTAGGTGGTTTCTAAGACTCGCCCTAACTCACCTTAACTCCACCCACTCATTTTCAACTGCCTTAAGAAATACAGACAGGTCTGAAAGTGGCTAAGATCCATACAATTAAGCTTACAGTAGTCAGGATGGCTCCTAAGCCCAAAAATCAGCTTATAGCCTCAGACAAGTCTTCCAAAAGGATTGGTTTACAGTCTGCCTACTGGCAGATCTTACAAAAGCTGTCCTTAAGCCACCAATCATCAGAGAGAAAAAAAAAATCCAGGACACGGAGTAAAATCCGTCTCTTGTTCCTCAGACTTCCCTGACTAAAACTTAAGCATCTGGAGAGCAAGGCTCCTGACCATACATGCAAAAGAGTCATCTGTGGCATTTTAGGTGTGCCAGGGAAGAGATAAAAGCCTGAAAACAAAGTTGCCAAGTGCTGGCACTCTCTGACTCCCAAAAGAGGTGGGTCCCTGTTTTAAGAGAAAAAGGCCACGGGCTATCAAATGCCCTACCGGGCTATCAAATGCCCTACCAGGGCCATCAACAGCCTAGAAAGACAACCAGTCAGCTGACTGCCCCCAGGCGCCAAGACGCATGGGTACACCAAGCTAAGACCTCCAACAAACCTAGGCTTGGCCACAGACATGTTAGGGAACCCAAATGCAGCAGGGAAGCAATCCGTTTTTTTCCTTCTGGACACCAGAGCCATTGACTCAGTCTTGGGAGTTTTAGGATGTCACTTCTCCTTTCTATTGTCGGGTACAGAAGATAGCCTTACTTACCTCACCAGATTTAATTGCACTTTCAGAGTTACTTTAAAAAAAAAAAAAAGATTTCCAGCTAAGATAAGAGCTCATTGTCTCACTTCAAAGTTACCACCTGTGTTTCTCATGTGCATACAGACAGGGCCATGATCTTTGGCTTGTCCCTAATTCCAAAAAAAAAATAAATTCTCATGCACCACAAGCTTTTCTCTTCCCAGTTCCCTGTTCTAACTCACTGTTCAGCCAATGATACAGGACCACCACAGAACTGGAGTCCAGAGATCATCAAGTAAGAAACTGTAACAGCTAAAAGGTATTTACACCCCCAGACCCAAAAGTGTCTGGGCACTACAAAAAACTTTAATGTAAACATCTATTACTATGAGATGCTTTTAACAATTGATCACCTGTCTCCTGGATGCTGAACTAGTAAAGGAAACAGGTGCTTTAAAATAATCTGTCTCTGATAAAGCTTAACATGTTTCAAAATCCATCTGGACAGGCTAGATCACCGACATAAAATAATAATGACTGTTTTCTCTCTAAGTTTTTTCTATGTCACCAGCATCTTGTCAGACAGAAGGTTCCCAGCCACAGCCAAGAGGGGTACATGTCTCCAGAACAAACGGACAATAGATAGCATCCCACAATGCCTGTCTACTTCGGAGGACTCCCCTTCTCCATTCCCCCAAGAGCTAACCAATGTCTAAAAAATCAGCTGGAAGCAGTTTTTGAGAGGAACGACGCCCCTATGCCCATCTACCTGCTTTTTTATAAAATAATAAGTGAAAGTTTGGGATGTGAGAGTTCTGTCCCTAATTACATCATCATCCTGGGATGCAGCCCAGCCTAAAAAGCGGGCGGGCCCTCTGTGTCCCCCCCTTTTTTCTCTTTTTGCTCTCTTCCCTCCACGCGGTCTCTCTGTCTCTCTTTCTCTCTCTCTCTCTTTTCCCAATAAAGCTCTAAAACAGGTAACTATGGCTGGTGACTTTCCTCCAGCACGCTCCTCCACTGGCATGGCCAGTCACGAGCAGCGCCGATGTAAACCGACACAGGATCTTTGCCCCACTGCCCTTTCTCTGTGCCTCTCTCTGACTCCTTCTTTAAACACCCATCTCTTCTCATAATGCTCAAGGTTTGTTAACATATGGGAAACGAACGGTTTCTGCCCTCTCTGCTGTCATAGCATCCAGAGGCTCGTGGGTACTTTTATTTGTTTATTTATTGAGATGGAATCTTGCTTGACTGCCCAATCTTGCTGTCGCTTGGGCCCAGATCACCTGTGGACCTTTTTACAGCCTGTGCCTGCCATTTGAATAGATACCAAGGCCAAGGCAAGGAGAGCTAAGGAGGGAGATGTCAGCAGTCAGTGTAGAGATGGAATTTGGAGAGGTGGTGACACATTACATGGACTCATCGTGTAGATCTCATTCTATCTGTCACTAAATGGGAGTGAGAAGGCAGACACAGAAAGACCGGTTACAAACAATCCATGTGAAGTAAGAATGAAACTTGTGTTCAATCAGTGCTGGGCCAAAACTTCTGGAGTCTGACACCAAGTGATTTATTTTTCATGTAGTTAATCATGGCAAAACTTTGGTTTTGTATAATATTTAAGGGTCCAGCCTTAAATTTATACAATTCCAGGGGCCCAGGAGAGACTACCATCAGCTTGGGAATGAATCCAGTTGCGCAGAGAGCTCTTTAGTTCAATTCGTTTATTCCTCAGTCACCATCATTCAGGTACCAGTTCAACTCTTCAATCTCTTCATTTCCTTGGTTCCTTTCATTCCCTCTCTTAATTCCCTCAGTTCCAATTCTCTTAGTCCCCTTAGTTCCAGTTCTCATAATTCCCCCAAATCTTAGTTCTCTCAATCCTTCATCCCCCAATTCTTAGTTCCCTCCATTCTTAGTTCCCTCAATTCTTAGTTCCCCCAATTCTTAGTTCCCTCCATTCTTAGTTCCCCCAATTCTTAGTTCCCTCAATTCTTAGTTCCCTCCATTCTTAGTTCCCTCAATTCTTAGTTCCCTCCATTCTTAGTTCCCTCCATTCTTAGTTCCCTCAATTCTTAGTTCCCTCCATTCTTAGTTCCCTCCATTCTTAATTCCCCTCAATTCTTAGTTCCCTCAATTCTTAGTTCCCTCAATCCTTCACGTCCTCCATTCTTAGTTCCCTCCATTCTCTCCCCTTTCTCCCGGGGCTGGTCTATATCCTATCCTAAACAGTAACATTTTATGTTTTGTATACAGCACAAGATTGTACAAGTACCCGCTAGAAGCTTCCTGGAAATTTTATTTGCAACCCAAAAGGGGAGAGAGAAGAGTGAAGTCAGTTAGCAGTTGGTATAAATCAAGAAAGGAATGTATGTGCTAGAAATATGTCCTTACTGTGGTTAGGTGAAGGCATTATGATTCTATCACAAATGTGTTCAACTATAAACTTACAGGTGATGGGGCAGGGAAAGTCTATAGGTCACTGAAAGTTAAAACTGTCACTTTCCCCCTCTGCCACCAGTTTCCTGACAAGGCAGGGAAGAGTATTGATAGCTAGTCAATCTGCATCACAGCTTGAAACACCTGGTAAGAGGAACATCCTTTTTGATCTAAGGTTCTCTGGGGCAGTGAGAGAGAGAGAGGGGAGGCCTTGATTTGCACAAGAAACAAAGCTTGTTCTTCTTGCTGGTAGGCATTTGACCTGTGAGACATGTAGTCTCAGAAAGGACATTTTATCTAAGTTGGGGGGTTTTCAGGAGTCTAACAGATGGCCTGGTAGCTGTCTGTTCCTTGCTTGTCTTGTAAGGTTTTGTTTGGGGTTGACTCTATCTTAGGAAGTTGCTCTGGGAGGGTATTTGCAAATGGTAAATACCCAAAACAAATGCTAAAGAGGGGCCTGGAGCTCAGAGGCAGAAGGTTCTGTCTATGTGACTGTCCAGGTGCTTTGAAACGGAGATTCACACACATACACATTTTAGGAGAATTATGATCTCAAGGAATTCACAGCAAGGCACAACCGAATATTAAGCTGCATAACACCAATAGTTCTTGCTGTTTGGCTTTCAACTTGACTGACCCTTGGTCGTGTCAAGGTATAGCTTATAATATACAGCTGGACTTCTATTTCATATTCCTGTGGCTCTCCATACTTTTGGGAAAAATTGTTTTTGGTTTTTCTTTTTCTTTTTGTTTTTGGAGACAGGGTTTCTCTCTAGCTTTGGAGCCTGTCCTGGACTAGCTCTTTAGACCAGACTGGCCTCGAACTCACAGAGATTCACCTGCTTCTGCCTCCCGAGTGCTGGGATTACAGGCGTGCGCCACCACCGCGCAGCTGTTTTTGGTTTTTCAAGACAGGGTTTCTCTGTGTAGCCCTGACTGTCCTGGAACTCATTTCTATATGTACACCAGACTGGTCTCGTACTCACAGAGGTCCACCTGTCTCTCTCTGCCTCTCGAATGCTAGAATTAATGGCAGGTGCCACCAAGACCCAGCAGAAAAAAAAATTTTTTTTCGGAATAATCATCACAACAAAGCTTTTGGCATGACTACCTTGAAATTCCTGTGCAAAGTGCATCTCTTTATATCCTCAGAACAAGGGCCTAGAGAGGAAGGGTTTGTAATAAGCATAAGAATGGGTTCAACTGCCCGAGAAACAATGCCCAGTAGTCTGAGACTAGGTAGGAAGAGTTCATAATAAACATAGCAGCAAACTCTTTTGGAAAGTACACAGGACCTCTCTCATGAGGGTGGGTTCTATTGACTGAGAAACAATGCTCAGGATCTGTGGGATTCGACGAGGGCTGTTTTACAGAATAGCAAAAATCACCAGGTATTAACACTTCTGTCTTAGTTAGGGTTTCTATTGCTGTGAAGAGACACCATGACCACAGCAATTCTTTTAAGGAAATCATTAATTGGGTGGCTCACTTACAGTTTCAGAGGTTCAGTCCATTATCATCATGGCAGGGAGCATGGCGGCATGCAGGTAAACATGGTGCTTGTAAGGATTATGTCCTTAATTACGTCACCAGCCTGCGATGGCATCCCAGCCTAAAAAACCATTGTGTTCTCTCTGTGCCCTCTCTTTCCACACTCTCTCCTTCTGTATTATCTCCCCTCCATGTGCTCTCTCTCTCTCTCTCTCTCTCTCTCTCTCTCTCTCTCTCCCTCTCACTCTCTCTCTCTCTCTCTCTCTCTCTCTCTCTCTCTCTCTCTCTCTCTCTCTCCCTCCCTCCCTCCCAATAAAGCTCTAGAAAGGTAACCATGGCTCATGATTCTTCTGCCACCACAACATCCAGTGCTCTCTTCTGTTGGCATGGCTGCCATGGTGGCTGCCAGCCATGAGTGCCGCCACTTAACCAATACTACTGGCTACATCTTGATCAGAATGCAACAGGAAATGGGCTGTGACACTGGGCAGTATCTTGAGCATAGGAAACCTCAAAGCCTGCCCCCACAGTGACACACTTCCTCCAAGGAGGCCACAACCCTCCAACAAAGCCACACTTCCTAATAGTGCTGTTAGGGTCAGCGTACAAAACAGAGAGCTTCACTCCGATATCGGGTCACAAATGAAGCTTTATTTTAGCACGAGCTCGTGGGGCACCAGCGCGAGGAGTAGCTGGTGACCCCGAGTTTAAGGCTCACAGGCCTTTTATGAGGCAGTTCTACCAGGGCAGGGGAGTGGGGTCACCCAGAGTGTAGACACCTAGACGCCAGATGTCTCCACGGTCTTTCTCAGAGTCTGGGTATGTAAACGAATTCCAAGCTTATCTAGCAAGGGGTTATTTGGCAAGCATTCTTCTCAAGCAATTTATCTTGCAAACACAACCCCAGGGGTTATTTGGCAAGCATTCTTCTCAAGCAATTTATCTTGCAAACACAACCCCAGGGGTTAATTGGCAAGCATCCTGTTAGCACAGCATGGTGGGCTAACTTTTCTGATATGGGGCGTGGGGGCAGAGTGCAGTATTTTCCACTGAATCTGCAATTAGCAGAGCTAGTGGGGGGGCCTTGTTTCCCTTACAATGGACTTTCATTCCTCCCTTTCTCTTGTGCTGGCCTTTAATCCTAAAGGCACCTATAGCCATTCCCTCATAGTAAGGGGGGCTAGCTTGGAGACAGAGCCAACAGGACTTAGTGAGATTGGGGTAGGTCGAATTTAAAGCCTGATATCCTCCTCTTATTAAGTCCACGAGTCTCTCTCCTGACCCCAGGGGTGAGAGATTCACCGGAGGGTCTGGGATATCCTGTGGTGAGGGGTGGACCTCGGGTTGGAGGGTCTGGGACGTAGGGGTGTGAGGTCGGACCATTTGTTGATAGACCTTAGGTGGGAATCCCTTTTGGTCCATAAGGACTATGTTTGGGCCAACGGCTGTTCGTGTTAGCATACTATTCTTATTTAACCTTATCTTAAAGAGGAGCCCGAAATCATCTCCATGGGCATAGAATCTCAGACCCCAGGTTCGGCCCCTATACCAGTCGGCTAAGGATGTGGACTTTTTCCCTTCAGCGGTGAAAGTTATGTTTAGCACATTGCATAAAGGGGTGCTCTGGCATCCAGTGACATGTCTACCCTGCGATTCAAGGTTCCCAGGGGGGCAGGGATTGTGGGGGCCAAAAGGGCTGCTAGCTGGTTCAGGATGAGTGATATTTTGGATCCAATCCCAACTAGAGCTAGGTTTCCAGTATGTGGTTCCAGTGGTTTTGCACCCCCAAGCCTTACAGTATAGGGATTCTGGTCCCCTGCACCTATGAATCCCCCCTCTTTTTCTACCATCTCGGAGGCATACATAGAAAGGTAAATAGTTAAGGAGACACCTCCTCAGGGGGGTGGCACATCCCTGAATCCTTCCCCTGGTCAGCAAATCATTAAACATTCCCCCTCTAACTGTTAGGGGAAGGACGCTACTAGGTTCCTGTTCAGGTAGGTCCCAGGTATCTAGTCCGACTGCCAATTGGCAAATGTCTGGTTGGAGAGTTGGCCACCAAGCTCCCAATGGGTGGCTTGAGCTAGACACTGTCCATACCACATTTCCCGTCCCAGATATCACTTGCCAAGTTTGTGGTTGTGGCCAGTGGGGGTTTGTCTGGCCTGGCTTCTGCGCCTAATGCAGAGCTTGAGGGGATGCTCAGTCTGCTCCACAGTCCAGTCCAGATCAGCCTCCAGGTCAGGGACAGGGGCAGGTTTGAGATGAGAGCCATGAATCCAGGCAGCAATCCCGTCCACCTTGACTGCCATCAGGGTGGTCAGCAGGACTTGGTATGGTCCCTTCCACTGGGGTTCCAAAGTCTGATGCTGGTGTCTGTGGACGTATACGAAGTCCCCCACGTGGAACTGATGGGCAGCGCTGTCCCCGCCGGGTTGGTACGCCGCGGACAGCTGCTTCCACAGTGTATGTTGGACAGATGCTAAAGCTTGCAGCCTGTCAGACAGAGGGGAAGGCATGATTTCTCCTTGCTGGATGGTTAGGTTCTTAACTGGGGGTGCACACCCAAAGAGCAGTTCAAAAGGGGTAAGACCCATGAAGGAAGGGGTATTTCTAGCTCTAAAGAGGGCATACGGTAGGAGCATCGTCCAATCTCGAGAGCCAGTCTCCATGGTCAATTTGGTTAAGGTCTCCTTAATGGTCCTGTTGGTTCTTTCTACCTGTCCAGAGCTTTGGGGTCTGTATGCACAATGCAGCTTCCAGTCCATCCACAGTATTTTTGTCAGTCCCTGCCTTACCTGGGCCACGAATGCTGGGCCATTATCTGACCCAATTACCTGAGGCAGTCCAAATCTTGGGAAGATTTCTTCCAGGATTTTCTTAGCGACTATTGCTGCAGTCTCCTTTTTGGTGGGGTAGGCTTCTACCCATCCTGTAAAGGTATCTACAAACACTAGCAGGTACTTTAGGCCATACTTAGCTGGCTTTACCAATGCTGGCCAGGGCGGGTTCCTCGTAGTCTTTTTCCGGGGGCCAGTTTCCCAGGATATGCATTTACCTGCTGGCAGGCCCGGCAAGCAGCTACCACCTTCTCTGCCATTTGTTTCTTCTCAGATGGGGAGAGAGTCTTATTTTCTGTAGTCAGCTGGATCAATTTTCTGCTGCCCAGATGGGTTAATTTGTGGATCCTTTCCAGAGTGTCTTTCAGAAGTTCCGGGGGTGGAGCCTCTTCAGGGGCTGGATCCTCTGGAGTTGAGGTGTGAATGGCCAGGCTCCTTGGATCCCGGAGGGCAGCCTCCTTTGCCTCTTGATTGGCCTTCCTGTTTCCTGCGGCCACTGGGGAGTCCCCTTTTTGGTGCCCAGGGCAGTGTACGATGGCCAGCTCTCGGGGCAACATTACAGCCTCCAATAGGGCCTCAATTTCTCTTTTATTTTTAATTTCTTTTCCGGCTGAAGTTAACAGTCCCCTCTCCCTGTATATGGCCCCATGCACATGCGCAGTTGCAAATGCATACCAGCTGTCTGTGTAGATGGTAGTCCGTTTACCGGCTGCCATGGTAAGTGCTTGGGTGAGCGCAATCAATTCGGCTTTTTGAGCCGAGGTTCCCTCTGGGAGGCTGCTAGACCAGATGACCTTATTTTTGTCCACTACTGCCGCTCCCGCTCTCTGCTGGCCCTCATTTAGGAAACTGCTGGCATCTGTATACCATATCAGGTCAGGGTTGGCCAGCGGTTGGTCCGTTAAATCTGTCTGGACCCCGGTTTCTTCCACCAGAATGGCACCACAGTCGTGAACCAGCACCCCCTCCTCTCCTTGTTCAGCAATTGGGAGGAGGGTGGCCGGGTTTAAGACAGCTGGGGGCCCGAAGGTGATGCGGTCCCGGTCCAGAAGAGTCGTCTGATAATATGTGGCCCGAGCATTGCTAAGCCATTGGTCAGGCGGCTGGCGGACAATGCTCTCCAATGCATGGGGAGCTATAACAGTCAGATGCTGTCCCAAAGTTAATTTGTCTGCGTCCCGCACCAGCATGGCTGCCGCAGCCACTGCCCTTAGGCAGATTGGCCATCCCCTGGCCACAGGATCTAGCCGCTTGGATAGGTAAGTGGTTGGTCTTTTCCACGGACCGAGGGCTTGTACTAGGATGCCAACCGCCACCCCACCCTTCTCATGCAAGTACAAAGTGAAGGGTTTACTCACATCCAGGACAGCGAGTGCCGGAGCGGTTAAGAGCGCCCTCTTTAACTTTTCGAATGCAGCCTGGTGTTCTTCCTGCCAGACAAAGGGGGTCTTTTCTTTTAACAAGGGAGAGAAGGGCTCTGTGATGGCAGCGAACCCTGGAATCCAAAGCCGGCAGAACCCAGCTGCGCCCAGGAATTCATGTAACTGCTGGTGGTCCATTGGAGCAGGTATGCTGGCCACGGTTCGCTTGCGAGTGTCAGTGAGCCACCTCCTCCCTCCCCCCAAGGAGTAACCGAGGAAGATGACTTTGTTTTGGCAGATCTGCGCCTTCTTGGCAGACGCCCTGTACCCCAGGCTGGCCAGGGTATCCAGAAGTTTCTCAGTCCCTTGTTTGCAGGCGTCCCGAGTCTCAGCTGCCAGGAGTAGATCATCTACATACTGGAGGAGGGTGACATCAGGGGTGGTTTCTCGATACTCCCAAAGGTCTCGGTGTAGGGCCTCATCGAAGATAGTTGGAGAGTTCTTAAATCCTTGTGGAAGTCTGGTCCATGTCAGTTGCCCTGTCCCCCCTCCCTCAGGGTCTGACCATTCAAAGGCAAAGAGCTTTTGAGAATCGGGGTGGAGGGGGAGGCAAAAAAAGGCATCCTTTAAATCCAGTACAGTATACCAGTTGTGCTCTGGAGGTAAGGTCCTCAAGAGGTTGTAAGGGTTGGGCACTGTAGTGTGAATGTCTGTTACCCGGGAGTTTACTTCTCCCAGGTCCTGGACTGGTCTGTAGTCATCTGTTCCTGGCTTCCTTACTGGCAGGAGCGGAGTATTCCGCTCTGATTGACATGGTTTCAGTATGCCCAGTTCCAGAAACCTCTTGATGTGGGGTTTTATGCCTTCTCGGGCTTCTCGACTAAGCAGGTATTGTCTTACTCGCACAGGTACCGTGGTGGGTTTGAGGGTGACCACCACCGGGGGTTGCTCCTTAGCCAGTCCGAGGCCCCCTGTCTCTGCCCACGCATTAGGGAACCTATGAATCCACTCCTCGTTGTACGGTGAAACAGTGGCTACAGAGGCTTTTGCCACCGCTCCATACAACCGGTATTCCTCAGCAGCTGGGAGTTCTAGCGTGAGGAGATGGAGGTCCCCTACTTCCGGGTGGGCAAATTTTTATTCTGGGCCCCGAGAGGTAAAGGAGATCTGAGCTCCCTGTTTTGTCAGGAGGTCTCTACCTAATAGGGGTGCCAGACAGTCAGGTAAGACCAGAAAAGAATGTTGCACAGTACCTTTTCCCAAGTTGACTGTTCTCTGGGTGGTCCAGGGTCTCTCTCTGCTTCCATTTGCTCCTTGGACCAGTGACTTTCAGGTAGACAGAGGGCCTAGTGGATGCTTGATGGCTGAATAGACTGCCCCCGTGTCCAAATCAAAGTCCACTGGGGTCCCCTCCACTTCAAACGTTACCCGGAGTTCGGGGAGGGGGTCTGAACCCTGACTCCCTCAGTCCCCAAGGGCAAGGACCTGCCGGCCTTGCCCTTTCTGCTTCTTCGGGCATTCTCTGACCCAATGACCTTCCTCTTTGCAGTAGGCACATTGATTTGGTCCCAAAGGAGGACAGCTTCCCTGACCTTCTCCTCCTCCTCGCCCCCGTGGCCCAAGCCTGTCTCTTACTGAAGCTGCAAGAATCTGTGTTAGATCCCAATTTTGGCGTTTTCGCTGCTCTTTTTCCTTTTCCTCTCTTTGTTTTTCTAACTGATCCTCTTTTTCTTCTGCAGTCTCCCGCTTATAATAGACTTTTTCTGCCTCTTTAACCAGGTCCCTCAGGCTCAGCCCTTGTAACCCATTTAATCTTTGCAACTTCTGCCGTATATCTGTGGCAGACTGCCCTATAAAGGCTATGCTCACTGCTCCCCTCAATTCCTCTGACTGTGGGTCAAAGGGTGTATACCTTCTATATGCTTCCATGAGTCTCTCAAGAAAGGCAGAGTGTGTCTTTTCAGACCCTTAAAGAACCTCGCCTACCTTAGCCAAATTAGTGGGCCTTCTGGCCACTGCATGGAAACCTACCATTAGAGTGTGGCGATAGAGAGACAGATGCTCCCTACCTTCCAGAGTATTCGGATTCCACGTTGGGCGCCGCAGGGGAAAGTGCTCATCAATGAGATTGGGGAGCTGAGTTGGCCACCCGTCCGGTCCAGGGACCAACTTCCTAGCTTCCAGGAGGATGCGTTCCCTTTCTTCTGTGGTGAAAAGGACCCCCAGAAGTTGCTGGCAATCGTCCCACGTAGGCTGGTGGGAAAACATGAAGGACTCTAGGAGTCCAGTTAGGCGGGAGGGGTCTTCAGAAAAGGGTGGGTTATTATTCTTCCAGTTATATAAATCTGAGAAAGAAAATGGCCAGTATTGGAGGGCAGGCATGTCTCCTCCAGCCCCATCATCAATAGTTCCCCCAACGGGGCGTAGGGGCAGTGTGACTGCCGGTGGGGCCTCATCATGAGGGCGTGCCCTTCTCTGGCGGGTGCCCTGTGCAGGCCCCGAAGGGGAGACCGGGGCCGGTCCGGATCCTGCCCCCACTGGCGGTGGCGGCGGCGGCGATCTGTAAGGCGGTGGGGGGTCTAGGTCAAGAGAAATGAGATCAGCCTGAGACTCTGGCAGGGGTGCAGGTGTCGGGATCAATGGGGGAGGGGAAGATTTAGGCGAATCAGAGGTTTTGGTTAGAAGGAGAGAGGTATGATCAGTAGGTGGTGCAGATGGGCCGACCTGAAATGACCGGACCCACTTAGGCGGGTCCACCACTAAATCTTCCCAGACCCAGATGTAGGCTTGTTGGTCCGGATGCCCATGTGAACCTGGAATGAAGATTTTTTGTTTGACTGCTCTGATTATATTAAGATCAAAAGTACCATCTACCGGCCACCCGACTCCAAAGGTGGGCCATTCAGATGAACAGGAAGTCTGCCACTTTCCTTTCCTCACCCGAACCGCCAGGTTCAACATGCGGTCCATCACTGCCGACCAATGAGAGAGGGTTAGGGACAAAGGGGTGGAGGCAGACTTGGCGGCCGACTGTCCCATTCCAAACAAGTAGAAACCGACACAGAAGGACACAAAGATAGAGACACAACACACAAACAAGACAAGCCGGCAAAATGGTAGGGAAAATGAAGCCAAAAGTTTGTCTATTGGCCTGGGCCGTCTGAAAAATCTCCTAGACAAAAGGGAATCAGATGGGGCCCCTGTTTCAGGGTCCCCACACTCCAGAGCATCCTCCAGAGCTGCAGCCTGTGGGTTCAGGACATGTCTGTCCCCCACCGTCCAAGGGTCCTCACAGGCCCCTTGAACAGCTGCTTCCCTTCTGACTCACCACCGTCCTTACCAATCTCGGTGGGACCTCCAGATGTTAGGGTAGGCGTCCAAAACAGAGAGCTTCACTCCGATATCGGGTCACAAATGAAGCTTTATTTTAGCACGAGCTCGTGGGGCACCAGCACAAGGAGTAGCTGGTGACCCCGAGTTTAAGGCTCACAGGCCTTTTATGAGGCAGTTCTACCAGGGCAGGGGAATGGGGTCACCCAGAGTGTAGACACCTAGACGACAGATGTCTCCACGATCTTTCTCAGAGTCTGGGTAGGTAAACAAATTCCAAGCTTATCTAGCAAGGGGTTAATTGGCAAGCATTCTTCTCAAGCAATTTATCTTGCAAACACAACCCCAGGGGTTAATTGGCAAGCATCCTGTTAGCACAGCATGGTGGGCTAACTTTTCTGATATGGGGCGTGGGGGCAGAGTGCAGTATTTCCCACTGAATCTGCAATTAGCAGGGCTAGTGGGGGGGCCTTGTTTCCCTTACAATGGCCTTTAAGTGCTACTCCCTGTGAATTTATGGGGGCCAATTACATTCAAACTACCACAACATCCATTTAAAGACTTCTGGATGGAAAACAGGTGTCTATTTGCTGAAGAAAATCCTCTGTGTTTAACGATTGTGGTTTCTCTAATGCTATCCTGCAAGCACGTGGACCTCGTGTCCTTCTCCTCCTCTATCTCTTCTTCCCCTCCTTCTTTGATACATTTTTGCCTTTCATTTCTTTCTTTTTTAATTGAAAAAATTATACAATATATTTTCATTATGTTTTCCTGTAGTACGAATTCTAACTGGTCTTGTAAATAAAAACCCAGAGTCAGATATCAGGGTAAATGCTAAAAGATCTGAGAAGCAGAGCAAGCGACAGCCACCACCTCTTAACTTGCCAACTCCTCACCCTGAAAAGAGTCTGAGTTCCTGTCTCCTCCCACCTTATATTCCTTTCTCCACACAGCCAACTCACTTCTTGTCTCCACCTCCCTCATGCTGAGATTAAAGTTTTGAGATCCCAAGAGCTAGGATCAAAGGTGTGTGCCACCACTGCCTGGCTCTGTTTCCCTTTTAGACTGGATCAATTTTGTGTAGCCCAGTGTGGCCTTGAACTCACAGAGATCTGTCTGCCTCTGCCTCCAAAGTGCTGGGATTAAAGGTGTGTGCCACCACTGCCCGGTCTCTATGATTATCTAGTGGCTTAGCTCCATACTCTGATCTTCAGGCAAGCTTTATTTGCTAGAGCATACACAAAATATTACCACATTTTCTTTCCTCCAATCTACCAGATCCTTCCTACCTCCCTAACCATCCCTTTAATCTCTAAAACTCCTTTACTCTTTAAAACAAACAAACAAAATTAAACACACACACACACACACACACACACACACACACGCACGCACGCACGCACGCACACACACACACCACTCCTTCCTCCCCAAAAAAGAAAATAAAAATAAGCAAGCAAAAGACCATTAAGACAAAAAATGCCCAAACAAAGCAAAATGAGACAAAAAGTCTACAGAAATATCGATGATTTTTTTTGTGTGTGTGCTGCCCAGCTTCTCCTGCACATGTGGCCTGCCCTGAGATTTGGATAATATACTCAGTGATGCTTCCTTTGCCAGGCGTTATCAATTGTGAATAGCTTCTTAGTTAGGGGTGGGAACTCACATCTACTTCTCCATCGCTGCACTGGCATGGCATCCAGCTTCAACCTGTGCAGGCTCTGTGCATGCTGCCAGAGTCTCTGTGAGTGCATGTGTGTGTCAGTCCTGTTGTGTCTTCCTTACAGTCATTCCTCACCTCTGTCTCTTAGCATCTTTCCACCTCCTCTTCCACACAGAACCCTGAGACTTGAGGGGCGGGGTTTGATGAAGACACTTGAGGGGCGGGGTTTGATGAAGACATTACACTTAGGGCTGAGTGCTCCCAAGTTTCTCACTCTCTGCACATTGTCCAATTGTGGGTTTCTGTGTTATTTTCCACTTTTTTGTTTTGTTTTGTGGGGGGGGGGCATTTCAAGACAGGGTTTCTCTGTGTAGCTTTGCACCTTTCCTGGAACTTACTCTGTAGTCCAGGCTGGCCTTGAACTCACAGAGATCCACCTGCATCTGCCTCCTGAGTGCTGGGATTAAAGGTGTCCTACCACTGCCCAACTTAGTTTCCATCTTTTGCAAGAATAAGCTTCTCTGCTGATGGCCAAGTGAGACACTGGTCTGTGGATACAGTAGTATGTCATTAGGAGTCATTTAATTGATATATTTCTTTAGCACATAATAGCATTAGTTTTTCCCAACAGGCCCATGACCTATCTAGTCTCTGGTTCTTGGCCACTTTAGCAGTGTCAGGAATGGGTTCCATCTTGTCAAACAGGCCTTAAATACAATCAGAAAGTTTGTGGTTACTCCCATGACATTTGTGCCACTATTATAATAATATAGCTTGCAGGTGTGTGTGTGTGTGTGTGTGTGTTTTCCTCTTTACTCTTTGGGGGACCTGTCACTCAGCTCCCAAATAATCACACCAAGACTTATTCTTTCTTATGAATGCCCAGCCTTAGCTTGGCTTATTTCTTGCCAGCTTTTCTTAACTTCAAGAAAGTTTAAAAAAAATTAACTTATAGAAACCATCTGGGATTTCACCTTTTTCTATTTCTGCGTATCTATTTCTGTGTGCCACCATCCTTCCTGTCATGATAATGGACTGAACCTCCGAACTGTAATCCAGCACCAATTAAATGTTTTTATTTATAAGAGTTGCATGGTCAGGTTTTCTCTTCACAGCAATAAAACTCTGGGACAGCAGCTTAGATGTCTGTCAATGAATAAATGTAATGAAAATGTGGCTCATTTACACAATGGCTATTCAACTGTTAAGAAAAAAATGAAATAATGAAATTTGCAGGTAAAAGTGTGGAACTAGAAAAAAAAATCATTCTATGTGAGGTAACCCAGACCACAACAGACAGATATTGAATGTTTTCTCTTGTATGTGGCTGTTAATTTTCAAATCTCCAATTGGTGTGTTACAATTTGAATAATCACAGAGGTTAGGTGCATAGTAAGGAACTGAGAGGGAGGAGGCTCTCCCAAGGAAGGAGAAGTAGAATATATGTTATGGAGAGACAAAGTTGTAGTGGATAGCCATCCTAGCATTGGCCTGGAAGTTCCAATCCCTGTTAGGGACCAAGATGTCAGGAACCAAACATGAACCATGGAAAGTACTAGCTAGACCAAAGAACAACTCATAAGCCCCTTCCCAGAGCAGTAACCAGAGGCCTCCAAAGATAAGAGAACATCCCACAGTCAGGTGCCATGACAACCTAAGGTAAAGAGCATTCCATGGTCAGGTAACCTAGCAACAGAATAAACTGCCCCTGACCAGTGACCTTAGCTGACATCTCGCAGTTGCACGATCTGCCTCACACGTCTTGCACCCCTTCCATGTTCTACACGCCCCTTTTCCCTTTCCCTCCTTCTTGCCCCTTCCCCTCCTATGCTATATAAGCCATGCGGAGAAAAATAAAGTTTGGTGGCTTGATCAGAATTCTGTCTTGCTGCTGTCTCTTGTGTCGCCCTTCCCTTTCATTCTCTCCCACAGGTGGGTCGCCCCTCGTTGACACCCCGCTGGCCAGGGCAAACCCCCATTGAGGCTTCAGTAATGGTCACACCCACAAGGCAGGGCGGAGGAGGAAGCGGAAGACCAAGGATCGGGAGGAGAGCTCTCTCTTGGTTCCAGGACCCTGGACGCTGGAGGTAGACCGAGCAGAGTTCTCCAGAGAGCACTGCTGGACTGCGCCATACCTTTGCCAGACCCTGCAACCTACCCCTTCATTTGTAAGTTACCCCACAAAATAAACCTCCCTTTTAACTACGTGGAGTGGCCTTAATAACTTCACCAATACAAAGTGTGTGGAAAGACTAGGTGTGGAAAATTAAATAGGGAGGGAGATGAAGGAGAAGGATAAGCTGGGAGCATGGGAGGGACAACAAACACTGAAAGCCATTTGTAAAATGGAAGCCTACTACCGTAGAAATGCCCTAAACCACACACATATATGAAAGAAATCTAAATGGAGTCACCAAATAATAGCCGAGACAATGCTCCAACTAGATATTCTATTGTACCAAGTCAAACCTCCAGGGTCAGGAATGGGTTACATCTTGTTGAGCCATTAGCCAAGGGAGCCCCACATAAACCTCCCAACATCACAGCGTATTGCCAAGGCTATTGGTTATTCTCCACAACCCGATGGTAAGGCCCTGCTATTGAAGACACCACTTATGTCATTAAACATGGATAAATCAAACTGGTGCCTAACTAGAATCCTTATTCTTACTAATGTTGATGGTACTAGAGGGTACATACTTTGCACAATACCAGAGGAGAAATCATCAGTATTTCCTAGCCACAATCCCTGTGGCCTACAACTGTGACCCCACTGTTGTGGAATATTAGTCAAACATGTGTTACATTCTTTTATGCTGTGGAGTATTTGTTTAATGATGCAAAGATGTGTTGCATTCTTTTATGCTGCATTTGTTTAACTCTGTGAAGCTGTATTACTTTGCCTGCCTACACCTGATTGTTCTAATAAAGAGCTAAGTGGCCAATAGCTAGCTCAAGAGAGGGATAGGTGGGGCTGCCAGACAGAGAGAATAAACTGAAGGAGAGAGAATAGGAGCAATAAAAGAAGGAGAGGAGAACTCCAGGGGCCAGCCACACAGCCCCCAGTCACACAGCCACACAGTCCCCCAGCCACATAGCCACACAGGCCCCCAGCCCCCAGCCACACAGTTCCCCAGCCACATAGCCACACAGTCCCCCAGCCCCCAGCCACACAGTTCCCCAGCCACATAGCCACACAGTCCCCCAGCCCCCCAGCCACACAGTCCCCAGACCCCAGCCACACAGCCACACAGCCCCCCAGCCACACAGCCCCCAGCCCCCCAGCCACACAGCCCCCAGCCCCCCAGCCACACAGCCACACAGCCACACAGCCCCCCAGCCACACAGCCCCCAGCCCCCAGCCACACAGCCCCCCAGCCACACAGCCCCCCAGCCCCCCAGCCACACAGCCCCCAGCCACACAGCCCCAGCCACACAGCCACACAGCCACACAGCCACACAGCCACACAGTCCCCCAGCCCCCCAGCCACACAGTCCCCCAGCCCCCCAGCCCCCCAGCCACACAGTCCCCCAGCCCCCCAGCCACACAGCCCCCCAGCCCCCCAGCCACACAGTCCCCCAGCCCTCCAGCCACACAGTCCCCCAGCCCCCCAGCCACACAGCCCCCCAGCCACACAGCCCCCCAGCCCCCCAGCCACACAGCCCCCAGCCACACAGCCCCCAGCCACACAGCCACACAGCCACACAGCCACACAGTCCCCCAGCCCCCCAGCCCCCCAGCCACACAGTCCCCCAGCCCCCCAGCCCCCCAGCCACACAGTCCCCCAGCCCCCCAGCCACACAGCCCCCCAGCCCCCCAGCCACACAGCCCCCCAGCCACACAGCCCCCCAGCCACACAGCCACACAGTCCCCCAGCCCCCCAGTCACACAGCCACACAGCCACACAGCCAGACATGGAATAAGAAGGAAAGAAAAGATATACAGAAAAATAAAAAAGGTAAAAGTCCAGAAGCAAAAGGTAGATGGGATAACTTAAGAAAAGTTGACAAGAAATAAGCCAAGTTAAGTCTGGGCATTCAGAAGAAAGAATAAGACTCCATGTGATTATTAGGGAGCTGAGTGACAGGTCCCCCAAAAAGCAAAGAGAAAACACACACACACACACACACACACACACACACACACACACACACACACACAGTGCTAGAGATTTATCTGAGACTGGCTTGAGCTTCTGAAAGCTCAAAGCCCACCCCCAGTGACACACTTTCTCCATCAAAGCTACATCTACTCCAACGGGGCCACACCTCCAATAATGCCATTCCTTAAGTCTATGGGGGCCATTTCTGTAGTGGTATTTGCTCTGCCCATGACTTTGAACTACAGGGTTTGAAGGAGGCAGTGTTTCCTGCTGTTGTACGTGACGGATTTAGCTCAGTGGTAGAGTGCTTGCCTAGCAAGCACAAGGCCCTGGGTTCGATCCTCAGTGCAAAAAAAAAAAAAAAAAAAAAGGAGAGGGAGAAGGGTCACATGCCCCTTCTCCCTGCTCCTGACTGCAAGGTGGATTCGAGTCAGTCAGATCAGAGGACAACTTCAGCTGTCTACTCCGTTCTGTATTCATAAGTGTATTTCCTCAATTTAACTGTTCTTAAACAGACTCCTGTGGATTTATTGCTTTACATTTCATTCAAACCACCACATAGGCTGAAGAACCAAAGCACTCCATTTTAAGCAAGCCCCTAACCCCAGTTTGAAACAGGCTTGAGTTTCAGATGCTTAGAACTGCTGATATCAAGTTAACTATCTGGTAGTGACTGTTTAACCATGGAATGTCCCAACCTGCGGGCAGCCAATGAGAAATGCTGACTAACAACCACCCACCCAGCGGTAAGATGAAGATAAGGCTTCTGGAAAGTCCCTTGAAGTGAGCCAATCAGAATTGTACCTGTACTAGCACCCCTAAGTGATGTAACTTTGTGGTTTTTGCCTTTAAAAACTGAGCTTGCAGAGGGATGGGCACCTCTTCCAGCCTCCACTATGTTAATGGCTTGATGGGATCCCTGCCTAGGCTTGTATTGCTCCCCAATAAAGCCTGGCTTTTGCATTCTAGTATGCTTGTCTTTGGTGGTCTCTCTGGGGGTTGTGACCTGGGCACAACATTTGGAGGCCTACAGGTCTGTGGGCCCAGCCAGGGGCAGGGAGGGAGTCCCTTCCAGTCTGCCACTTGAAAATCTAAGGTTAACAGCGATCTTCTGTCCTCATGGTGGATGCCTTCCCTTGTCCTCTTCCTCTCCCTTGCTGATGGATGGGGCTCCCAAGCCCTGTCCTGGGGCTAAACCTGAAGGAGGTTTGGCTCCCAGAGTGGAATGGAATGTCACCGTGAATGGTTGCTAAGTTACCGCGACTATGTTATAAGGCTAACCAACAATTTCTTATCTGTGCTACAGTGCTGATACAAATTTAGATTTATTCTTGTTATGGTATATGCATGTACTTCTGTTCTTGTTCAAAATATTGTAGCTTTACAATATATTCTAGACTACTGAGGAAAATCACAAAAAAGACTTTGGTAAGAGTTTCTATGTTTAAAAAAATTTTGTCTGGGGGTTGGGGATTTAGCTCAGTAGTGGAGCCCTTGCCTAACAAGCACAAGGCCCTGGGTTTGGTCCTCAGCTCCGGAAAAAAAAAAAAAAAAGATTATCTGAACTAAATGTCTGAGGGATCAAAGGAGTGGATTGAGGGTACATGGGTACATGAAAAGTTGTTAAAGTTAGAGGGGATGTGAGGGGATGTGAACTATGTTTGTTATGGTTTCTTATACCTGCAAATATGGAATTTAAAAGTTAATTGTGGTTGGTTTTCATTTTAAAAATAGCTGATGATTCTGCAAACTGGTTATGCGCGCGTGCGTGTGTGTGTGTGTGTGTGTGTGTGTGTGTGTGTAAACACGTATGTGACTTGGATTTAACTATGTGTATAAATGTAAACAAGCTTTAACTGTATGTATGTGTATGTAACTTGGATCTAACTGTGCATATGTGTGCAAGTAATTTTTATTTAGAAAAACATGCTTTAAACATCAACCACGTGGCTTTCCTCCACCTTGGCTGGTGACCTCATGGGCAGCCACGTAACCATCTTTTACTAGGAATATAAAGATCCATTCAGGTTAACAAAAGCTAACTTAGAGATTTACATCCAAGTACTTATATCTTTACCAAGTGTTCAACACCAAGCTTTTAAAGAATTTAAATAAATGACAACATATGTTTAATAAATAAGGTATTTGATAACTATTAAAGCTAAACATCAATGCTTTTATACACAGAAATTTACCTTGTTCTGGCAGCTAAACTTTGTAATTTAAGATTTACCCATGTTAAATGACTTTTTTTTTTCTTTTTGAGATAGGCTTTCTCTGTGTAGCCTTGGCTGTCCTGGAACTAACTCTGTAGCCCAGGCTGGCCTCGAACTCACAGAGATCTGCCTGGCTCTGCCTCCCAAGTGCTGGGATTAAAGGCATGCGCCACCACTGCCTGGTGATAATGGTTTTAAAAACATAAAAGGATTATAAATGAATCCCAGATATTGAACTTTGGGATTGTTTGGAGCTTGGTCTTACTTTATACAGATTGTGGTGATGCCATGTTTTCTCCCTCTTAAAGTAAAAGAAGGTACTTTATTGTTGATATTACAGAAAGACATCTGAGAGATCTTAACCTTTTAAAGAACAGTTTTTAAAATATTTAAATTTATAAGGCTATGAGACACTTTCAGTTTATAAAATGCTCTATATTGTTAGTATTGAACTTAAAATAAAAGGCTAAAAATTAGTGTCACAGCCATAAGCACCAAATGCTAACCAGAAACTGGGATGTTCATTTCTTGTGATAGGGCTTGAAATAGCTTCTGACTCCACGAGTCTCCACCCTTTGGGGATTAAAAAACCTTTTTACAGGGGTGGCCTAGGACCAACTGTCTGTCAGATGTTTGCACTGAGTTTCACCAATGCAGTTATGAAATAGCATTGAGAAAGTTAAGAACCAGTGACTTGGAGAATGTTTCTTCTTGCCCAAGGTATATAATAAGATTATCTAGCCTCCTAGTGTTTGCTGAGTTTGTTAAGCTCAAGCTATTTAGATAAACTGATTCATATGTATGTTTTATATTGATGTTTTGTTTTGGTTTCTTTACTGAACCTATATTTGATACTAGAAGAGCTTCAATTTAAGATCATTGTTTTCAAGGCTACTTATTGTAGACTGTTAGAGAACATAACTAAAATTGTAGTCAGGCTAAGTACAGGGATAAGCTTTATTCAGTCCCTTGCATATATTTTCAGGGTTGAGCTTGAAACAAGTGACTAGAAACAAAATTTGTCTATTCAGATATACCTGGACAGCCCTCATACTTCAGAGGTCTGCAGAATATGGCATTTAAATGTTGATCTACAAGCTTATTGTATCAGACAGACTTACAGATTCTAGCAGTGACCCAAGCTCTCCTAAGATGATTATGTACTAGGCACCACAATGTTCTACCTGGATTAGGGTAACACTGACCACAGGGCAAGATGCCCCAGTGCAATGCCTGCTGCCAGGACCCAGCCCAGACTGTAGACAAGCAGCAGGACACTGGAATCGCTTGCACCCTTTTGCATGGACAAAGTACGATCAGTCTTCTATGTCCTTATTCCACGGGAAAAAAACCTCTGCCTTATGGGCCTGAAGGCGGAAAAAGATTGATGCTGTTCTGTCTGATACCTCCAATGCTATGGAGACTTGGGTATGGACTGGTCTCTGTCATTTATAAAATTGGAAGCTGCTTGGTCTGCACTCAGATATAATTTATCCCTCTCAGATCTCTGATAGTACTGATGGCTAGGTTAGCTATAACTTTGTCAGTTTAACAGCATCAGACAACCAGATCCTTCTGCAAGACTATAGCCAGTTTGTTAGCTCATTTTTAGAAAAAATGTTCTAAGATATAAAAGTTTAATTAAGTCATAAAGGTTCAGATATGAGTCTAAGAAAGGTCTGAAAATACAAAAGCTTCTAAGATTTAAGGATCTCAAAAAATGATTTAAGATAAAAATTGTTTCACATTGCTCTTCTGTTCTACGACATAACAGTTCAGAGCTTAACATTCAATAGAGTTCTGATAAGCTGGTAGAGCAATGACTACTTACTGTTCAGCTACAAGCTCAACATTTTAGATTTATTTTAGATGTCATCTAAATATATCTAAATATAACCCTAGAAGTGCTTCTCATCAGGCCAAAAATCTCTGTCCAATTTATACCTGGCTGTCTGGACAGAAGGAAAATGCACCTGCTTTAACCAAAATCTGTAGTTCTTGTTGGGACTTAAAGGTATGAGTCCGCTCCTGCTGTTTTGCAGATACCCATCACCTGCTTTGTTTGTGATGTGGATTTCAGTACAGATTGGTAATACTAATGTATCTAAAACTTTTATGTCATTTTGTAAGATAGTTTGTGTAGGCCTCAGAGGATTAAAAGACTCATAAAACTTGGATCCACTTCACAGAGGTTGAACGGACCTCAGATAAGTGCAGCTTATTCCTAAGGATGGTATTTTTCCTTTCTCCTGGTCTTGGGACTCCTGCTCTTCCCAATTACTAAGGATATGGGCCTCAGGGTTCCAAATGAGTTCATAAATTTTAACTTCTGTTCCTGGTTTAAGTTTGTCTCAACAGATTTCCACTTGGCTGGCAGACACCTCCAAGCTTCAGTTGCTGACTACACTGCTCCAGATGACTGTGAGCTCTGGACTTGCTCACTGCTGACGTGGAACAGTCCAGCCAATGGGATTGTTCCTTGTCTCTATGGGGCCAGACAGTCACATGCTTCTGAGGAATACCCCATTGCACAGCCTTTGACTAGCCTTTCTCTTCGTTATTTATCAGTGCTCTGACCCTGCGAGGAACACGTCCTGAACACGACAAATGCACAGAAGAGTTTTTATTAAAGAGGATAGAGGTGACAGGCCTGTGTGAAGCACATGCGGGTGAGGAGACAAGGGAGAGAGAAGAGAGACCTGTGCAAAATGGCGCCGGCTTTTTAAAGAGTGGGCTGTGCATGTGTACAGGACCGCATGTGGCTACTCCACGCATGCGTGTAGATTACCATGTAAACCATGTAAAGCCACGGAGTCCTAGCCACGCAAGATGTTCTGACCTGGAAATGGCTATTTTGAACCAGAAATAATGAGGCAGTCCGCTGGGCAAGCCCAACCGTGTGGACATGTAATTTTCTATCACTTTCAGCCTTTGACTAGTCTTTCAGCCTTTTTGGGGCCCTGACAAAATGCCCCAATGCCAGCTTGAAGCAGTTCCAGAAGAGAATGTGTCGTTCCATGTTCCCTGTTCAGAAAAGGCTGAAATGTTGGGTCAAAAACACCCCCCAAAAAAACAAACAAAACAAAACTTCCCTGGCATAGAGACAAGATGGCCAACTATAATGCTCATTGACATTCCAGGAAAGGTAAAGGATGACATGGCCATTATTAGAGAGGGATATTTATGAGCTAACTGCCCAAAACCCATGATTGGGTTCCATTAGGTACATGAGAAGAGGAAAATGAAAAGCCAAAGCACTCCATTTTAAGCAAGACCCTAACCTCAGTTTGAAACAGGCCTGAATTTCTAATTCTCAGAACTGCTGATATCAAGTTAACCATCTGGTAGTGACTGGTTAACTGTGGAATGTCACAACCCTGGGGCAGCCAATGAGAAATGCTGACTAACAACCACCCCCCAGCAGTAAGATAAAGATAAGGCTTCTGGAAAGTCCCTCGAAGCAAGCCAATCAGAATTGTACCTGTACTAGCACCCCTAACTGATGTAACCTTGTGGTTTTTGCCTTTAAAAACTGAGCTTGCAGGGGCTGGAGAGATGGCTTAGAGGTTAAGAGCACTGGCTGTTCTTCCAGAGGTCCTGAGTTCAATTCCCAGCAACCACATGGCGGCTCACAACCATCTGTAATGAGATCTGGCACCCTCTTCTGTATACATAATAAATAAATAAATCTTAAAAAACAACACAAAAAACAAAACTGAGCTTGCAGAAGGGCGGGCACCTCCTCCAGCCTCCACTATGTTAGATGGCTTGATGGGGTCCCTACCTAGGCTTGTATTGCTCCCCAATAAAGCCTTGCATTCCGATATGTTCGACTTTGGTGGTCTCTCTTGGGTTTGTGATCTGGGCACAACAAGGCTATTTCCAGTTTCTGGTTATTATGAATAGATCAGCAATATACATGTTTGAGCAAGTGTCTCTGAATTGGATGTGGAGTTATTTAGGTATATGCCCTAGAGCAGTATCGCTGGCTCTTGAGGTAGATCTATTCTCAGCTTCCCAAGAAATTGCCACACTGACTCCACAGTGGCTGTACAAGTTTGTACTCGGACCAGCAATGAATCAATGTTCTCCTTTTCCCACATCCTAGCCAGCATGAGCTGTCATTTGTTCTATTGAGCTTGGCCATTCTGACTGGTCTATGATGAAATCTCAAGGCAGTTTTGATTTCCATTTCCCTGATGACTAAGGGGGTTGAATATTTCTTTAAGTGTTTCTCAGCCATTTGTGTTTAATCTGTCAAAAGACAGGGTTTCTCTGTGTAACAGCCCTGGTTGTCTTGGGACTTGCACTGTAGACCAGGCTGGCCATGAACCCAGAGATTCACTTGCCTCTGCATCCTCAGTGTTAGGATTAAAGCGTGTACCACCGTAGTCTGTCTTTTATAATTTTTTTAAAGGCAGGTCTCACTGTGTATCCTTGACTGGCATGAAACTCCCTATGTAGACCAGACTGGCTTTGAACTCACGGAGATCCTCCTCTTGCCTCTGTCTCCCTCGTGCTGGGATTAAAGGTGTGTGGCACCTCGCTGGCATGGAAGGTCTTTTTGAAACAGTTGTCTGCTTCATTTTCTTCAAGACCTAAACAAAAATGAAAACAAAACAAAACAAAAACAAACAAAAAACCAAAAAAGCAAAGCAAAACAAAAACCTTTCTCTTCTATTATCTCAGTCTCCTTGTTTTGAGAAAGTTTGTAAGTAGCAGAACCTTCTCTCAGTAGCCTTGCCCAGCAAGCCAGGAGCCAGAAACCTAGGGCCTCAGGAGGGGTGAGTCTCTCTGTTTTCATATTGGGGGAATCAGAACTTGCAGGACGCTGTCTGGAGGCTGTGGAGTAGCCCAGCACTGGAGGTCAGTGAGGGAAAACTGCTTGTGATGTGTGAAATGCTCTGACCCTCCAAGAGAGGAGGTCTGTAAATACATTTAGTAAGCCATGGAGAGATCCTCAGAGAGAAAGGCAAGAAAGCTGAGCACCATAGCTCAGCGGGAAGCCCTGTCCAAGCTGGCCCTCCTGCTGCCTCCCAAAAACTATGAGCAGACTGCTATACCCTGAGAAACAGACCTGAAGCACCAGAGCAGGCCCAGGTGCAGATGTCAGAGGGAGCTTCCAGGAAAGGATCCACAAGCTCTGCTCTCCCACATACCAAAAACTCCATGAACACAGAGGCTGCAGAAGCCAAGGGTTCCCACCTGCAGCCCCACGGAGCCTGCCAGAGTCAAGGAAATCTGAGAACGTACCATTCAACTCAGCACAGCTGTGAGCGATTCATTATGAGTATTCTTTTTCTCTCACATTTTCTACGACTTAGTTTCCGCTCTGGCATGTATGTCTCATGGTTAGTCTTTTGTTGGTACATCGCTTGATTAGGTTTTAGGACTGTGTATGTTTCTCCACCTGGTTTACCAGAAGGCATTTTTTTTTTTAAATTGAAAGTAGTTTGGTTTTTATTTCACACAATATATTCTGGTTATGGTTCCTCCTCCCCAACTCCTCAGCCACTCAAATCCACACCCTTTCTTTCCATCTCTTATTAGAACACAAACAAGTATCTAAAAAAAACATAAGATAAAAACAAACAAACCAACCAGAATAGAACAAAACAAACAGAAGAAAAAAAGCAAAAGAGAAATAACAAGAAACACATGTAGCAAAGACACACATGTTCACACACACAGAAATGCCATAAGCTACAACACTGGAAACTAGTGTGTGTGTGTGTGTGAAAGACCTGTAAGGGAAAAAAGAAAAATGCCCAAAGCATTGTGAGACAAGGAAGCTTCAAGAATACCCTAGAGTTTGCTTTGTGTTGGTCATCTACTGCTGCGCCTGGGGACTTAAGTGTGGTTTCTATACCTGGTGAGACTATTGGAGAAAACTGATTTTTCCTTTGTGAACAGTTCTCAGTTAAAAATAGCTTCTGGTTAGGAACAGGGCTAGGGTTCCCTTCCCTTCCCAGCACTGGGCTCCCATCTGGACATGTTTGGGTCCTGTGCATGCTTGTGGGGTGGCTGATAGAGAATTCCATGTCCACACGGTTGGGCTTGCCCGGCGGACCGCCTAACTATTTCCGGTTCAGAATAGCCATCTCCGGGTCAGACATCTCTCGGGACCGGGACTCTGTGGCTTTACATGGTTGCATAAAGCGCATGCGCAGCCATGTAATCTATGCGCATGCGCGGCCCAACCTTTAAAAAGCGGGTGCCATCTTGCATGAGCCCCCTTATCTCCTCACCCACGTGTGTTTCACACAGGCCTGTCACCTCTATCCTTCTTTAATAAAACTCTTCTGTGGTCTTGTGGTGTTCGGGACATGTTCCTAGCGCCACTTAAAAACTAACATTTTGGCTTTTTTCCCCCTAGTGCCGCTGGGCCCCGCAGGTCTGTGTGGAGCCGCGGGGTTGTGGGTTGCTGTTCCGCAGGATGGGGTTTGTGAAAGTTGTCAAGAATAAGGCCTACTTTAAGAGATACCAAGTGAGATTTAGAAGGCGGCGAGAGGGTAAAACTGACTACTATGCTCGGAAACGATTGGTGATCCAAGACAAAAACAAGTACAACACACCCAAATACCGGATGGTGGTTCGTGTGACCAACAGAGATATCACCTGCCAGATTGCCTATGCCCGTATAGAAGGGTACATGATCGTGTGTGCAGCATATGCACACGAGCTACCAAAGTACGGTGTGAAAGTTGGCCTGACAAACTATGCTGCAGCCTACTGCACTAGCCTGCTGCTGGCCTGCAGGCTTCTCAATAGGTTTGGTATGGACAAGATCTAAGAAGGCCAAGTGGAGATGACTGGAGATGAATACAACGTGGAAAGCATTGATGGTCAGCCTGGTGCCTTCACTTGCTATTTGGATGCAGGTCTTGCCCGAACTACAACTGGCAATAAAGTTTTTGGGGCCCTGAAGGGAGCTGTGGGATGGAGGCTTGTCTATTCCTCACAGTACCAAACGATTCCCTGGCTATGATTCTGAAAGCAAGGAGTTCAACGCAGAAGCACACCATAAGCACATCATGGGTCAGAATGTGGCAGACTACATGCGCTACCTGATGGAGGAAGACGAAGATGCTTATAAGAAACAGTTCTGTCAGTACCTCAAGAACAACGTGACTCCAGACGTGATGGAGGAGATGTATAAGAAAGCTCATGCTGCTATCCTAGAGAATCCAGTCTATGAGAAGAAGCCCAAGAGAGAAGTGAAGAAGAGGTGGAACCGACCCAAAATGTCTCTTGCCCAGAAGAAAGATTGGGTTGCTCAAAAGAAGGCAAGCTTCCTCAGAGCTCAGAAAAGAGCTGCTGAGAGTGAAAGCAGTTTTCTATGAAGATTTTTTCATAGAAGCGCCTGGAAACCCGGGAACGGGGACGGAAACTGCGCTACACATACCAGGAACTCTGCTCCGTTCGTGACAGATCACTCTCCATTAGCCTGGTCGCACAAATCCGCATGCAACACCGCTGCTGATTGGTGAGTCTTCCCCTTTTCGGCTAGCGTAAACGGTTTCCTGACTCCATGAGAACGACCGTTGAGCGTCCGGCGCCTCACTGGTTATTCTTGAGGCCGGGGAACCCCCGGCCACGATCTTCACTGGCTACGGCCAGCCCCCATCGCGGGCCGGGATTTCCAGTCACCTCCCACATCTGCAGCTTGAGATAGTTTTGATAGGACCACCACCGTTGGGTGTGTCCTGGGGCTGTGTGAAGCCGGCACATTCTTCGCGCCCAACGGGGTGGCTGAGAGCGTTAAGGGCTCCCGGGGAGTCTGCCTCACACAGCAGGGCCCCCGCTTATCAGCTGACGAGCTGATAAGGCAGCTTGTGCCCAAGTAGATCCATGCTCGATATTTGGGGACGCCCAAAATCGGACCTCTGGATCGTGTTTTTTTTTTTTTGTTTTTTTTTTTTTTAAATTTTTTTATTTTTGCCTCTCCACTGCAGACATGGGAAATAAGGCTTCCAACTCAATCAGCCCTAATTCTCCCTTAGGCTGCCTTCTTGAGGCTTTGAAACCTCTTACCTTAATGCCTTACTTAAAGATTCCTAAGCTTATCCGTCTGTGTACTAAGAAATGGCCCAAATATGCTTTAGAAATTAATAAAAAATGAACCTCCACCTATCCGACCTCCGGCTCCTACTCCTAGGATGTCTGTTCCTTCAGCTCCCCTTCTGGATCCTTCTTCCTCTAAAGCTGATTCTTCCTCGGCAGCGGCCGTTTCCAGGGGCCCTGCTCTGGCTCCAACTTTCACTCCGCCTACTACACGCTCTCGAACTGCTAAAGCGCCGGATTCCAGCCATCCGAATCCATCCACTGTTCTCCCTTTGTGAGAGGTGGCTGGTGTGGATGGACTGATTAAGGTTCATGTTCCATTTTCTCTCGCAGAACTCTCTCAGATAGAAGCTAAGCTGGGTTCTTATACTTCTAATTCTGCTTCCTTTATTAAACAGTTTCAATATATAACTCAATCCTATAGGCTCACCTTTCATGACATATACATGATACTTTCCAATAATCTACTCCCTGAGGAGCACAGGCGAGTATGGGAACAGGCTAGAACTCATGCAGATGAAGTTCACCAGACCAACCCCTCACATCCTCCAGGAGCTGAGGCGGTTCCTGACCAGGAACCACACTGGGATTATAATACTCAGCGTGGAATCCTGGCCAGTAAACTATGAAAAACTAAAAATGGTAATTCAGGATAAGGACGAAAATCCATCTCACTTCCTAGAGCGGCTCACCAAGGCTCTACTTCAGTTCACTAGTTTAGACCCAGAGAGCCCTGAGGGCAGGCAGCTCCTAATGACCCACTTTGTCTCACAGAGCTTCCCTGACATTAGGGACAAACTTAAAGGTTTAGAGAATGGCCCTCTGACCCCGCAGGCAGATGTGCTGGCGATAGCATTTAAGGTGTGCCATGGGAGAGATGAAAAAGCTCAAAAGAAACATTACCAGATGCTGGCAAACACTGTCCGACCGGCTCCCTGAAAGCCGTCTGGTCCCTGTTTCAAATGTGGGAAGGAAGGCCATTGGGCCTGGGCCTGCACCATCGCCCAACGGAGGGCACCGACAAGGCCTTGTCCAAAATGTTGCCAAAAGGGTCACTGGTCAGCTGACTGTCCTAATGTCCCAAGCGACATAGGAACACCAGACGAAGACCACCCTCCGGCTGACTTTGTAGGCTTGGCTTACAGCAATGACTGATGCTGCCCGGTTTCCACCCCGGCCACTCCCATCTCACACAGGGAACCTAGGGTAGTAATAAAGGTAAATGGGTGCCCCATCTCGTTCCTTTTGGACACCGGAGCTACCTACTCTGTCCTGAAAGAGTTTTGGGGGCCTACTTCTCCTTCTTGTCTCCCTAAATTGTTGGGGTTGGGGGACAGCCTTACCTACTTCACCAGACACCACCACTCAACTGCATTTTCAGAGGCATCCCTCTCACACACACATTCTTAGTGGTGGCAAGCTGCCCTGTTCCTTTAACAGGAAGGGATCTTCTAGCTAAGGTAGGAGCATCCATTTCTTTTGCTCCACACATTCGCCTCGTCCCAGATGTGCCAGCAGCTCATCATCTTCTCCTAGCCACTCACTCTACTGACTAACAATTCTTTTCCCTTGCCAGCCTCTCAGGTAGACCCAAAAGTCTGGAATACCCAGAATCCTTCTATTGCTAGACACCATCAGCCTATTATTTTCCAGCTACAAAACCCTACCAGATATATCACCCAAGCTCAGTACCCTCTCTCGCTCCAGAGCCTAAGAGGTCGTAAGCCTATCATTTCTGACCTTCTCAGGAAAAAACTGCTCCGCCCAACCTCTTCACCCTTTAACACCCCTATACTTGCAGTTAAAAAGTCTAATGGAACCTAACGCCTGGTTCAAGACCTCTGGCTCATTAACTCTGCAGTGGTCCCCCTCCACGCTGTAGTGCCTAACCCTTATACTCTCCTGTCCACTATCCCTTCAGGAACCTCTCACTTCTCCGTTCTAGATCTCAAGGATGCTTTCTTTTCTATCCCTCTCAGTGCTCAGGCTCAGAATATCTTTGCTTTCACCTGGACTGACCCTGACACTCACCTGTCCACGCAGCTGACCTGGACTGTTCTTCCACAGGGATTCAGAGACAGTTCACACCTATTTGGTCAGGCTCTGGCCTCTGACCTGCTTTCTCTGTCTCTCCCTGGCTCTAAACTAATACAATATGTAGATGATATTTTACTCTGTAGCCCATCCTTGCAGGTTAGCCAAACTAACATCTCTGCTCTATTAACTTCCTTATCCAGCCGAGGTTACAGGGTATCTCCTTCTAAAGTTCAGCTGTCAACTCCCCAGGTCACCTATTTGGGTCTAACTCTTACCCCAACCCACAAGGTTATTACTGTAGACAGGAAGCGTCTAATCCAGTCTCTTACAGTCCCTTCTACTAAGCAGGAGATTCTGTCTTTCCTAGGAATAGCTGGCTTCCTACGGTTGTGGGTTCCATCTTTTTCTCTCCTTGCTCGCCCCTTATATGAGGCAGTTCAGGGCTCCCCACACGAGCCCCTCCTTCACCCTATTAATAAACCTTTCCAGAAGCTCCAACAGGCTCTTCTCCAGACCCCAAGGCTTCATCTTCCAGACTTAACCTGTCCCCTCTCCCTCTATGTAACAGAGAAAGGGATTTGCCCTGGGAACTCTAGGACATCAGCTGGGACCCTCCTTTACACCTGTAGCCTATCTGTCAAAGAAGTTAGACCTTACTAGTCAGGGCTGGGCGCCGTGCATCCATGCCCTAGCAGCTGCAGAGCTCCTTATTCGGGAATCAAAGAAGCTAAGCTTTGGGTCACCCATTACTGTCTTATCTCACCATAATCTGTCCCATCTCTTGACTTACAAAGGCTTACAAACTTTACCTCCTTCCAGGGTTCTTTCTCTCCAGGTGGCATTACTAGAGGATGCCACACTTACTTTCTGGACCTGTCCACCTCTTAATATTTCAAGCCTCCTCCTTCAACCTAATGCTGACTATTCTCCTTCTCATTCCTGCACTGAAACCTTAGAGGAACTGTTACCTCACCCTTGACACATACAGGAAGTGCACATTGCTTCAGGCTTCTTATTCTTGGTACACAGATGGCAGCTCCTTTTTATACGAAGGGGACCCGTAAAGGCGGGTTATGCCATAGTGTCAGCTACTGAGATAATAGAAGCACAGGCATTACCTGCACACATCACTAACCAACAGGCTGAGCTGAAGCTCTCACCCGTGCCTTCCAATTGGCACAGGGACAATCTCTAAATGTTACACAGACTCCAAATATGCTTTTCATATCCTTCTGTCCCATGTTGCTATTTGGAGTCAGTGTGGCCTTCTCACAGCAAAAGGGGGATCCATATCTAACTCAGGCCAAATAATGGCCATGCTGGAGGCTTCCCACCTCCCTAAGGCTATAGGAATTGTCCACTGCCGGTCTCATCGGACCGATAGCTCTATCATCTCTAGGGGAAACAACCGGGCTGACCAGGCAGCCAGGACAGCGGCCCTCCAGGGTCAGGTCTCACCTCACCCACCACAGGGAATCCATACAGTACAGCTTACACCCTCACAGGGAACTCCTGACACTAAGCAAATTCTCTCCTACCTACACCAGCTCTTTCATCCTAATAATCTTGCTCTGTCTCAATTTGTAAAAGCTCACCTGCAGCCCACCTCTGAGGATTTACAGTTCTTAAGAACTATTACTGCCTCTTGTGAGATCTGCCAAAAAACAGATCCCAATACCAAGTACAGGTGTCAGCCTTTTCCCACCCACCAGGCTAGAGGTTTCCTTCCAGGGACTGACTGGCAGCTCGATTTTACCCATATGCCCACCGTCAGGAAAGTTAAATATCTCCTCGTGATGGTGGACTCATTTTCAAATTGGGTGGAGGCATATCCGGTTTCTAATAAGCAGGCTCAGACAGTTGCAGACCTCCTTCTCCAAGAGATTATTCCTCGGTTTGGGGTTCCTGCTTCCCTTCAGTCTTACAATGGCCCGGAGTTCACCTCTCAGATTTCTCAGACACTAGCTAAGGCTCTTAACATTCCTTGGCATTTTCATATCCCATACCGTCCTCAATCCTCAGGAAAGGCAGAGTGTACCAACCGGTCTTTAAAAACCATTCTTACTAAGATGTCACAGGAGCTTCACCTCGACTGGGTAATATTATTGCTTCTAGCTCTTCTCGGGCTCAGGGCTCTTCCTAAAAAGCCTCTTTCAATTTCTCTGTTTGAACTAATGTATGGAAGGCCAGTTCTAGCACCAGGTCTTTTATCCAACCCTCCAGCTGTTCCAGATAGCCTGTTAACACCTCTCTTATGTCACCTAAGGTCTATCCTATTGAGCTACACAGACTGGTCATTACCTCAGCCGTGTGACAATCATTGTCCACCTCCAATCCACATCGGGGATCAGGTTCTTCTCTTTCCTCCAGGCCAGTGCCCTTAACCTCTTTCCCCTAAATGGCAGGGACCCTTCAAGGTAATTCCTGTGACTCCAACAGCCGCTAAACTCGAGGGCTTTCCTCACTGGGTCCACCTGTCTCATCTAAAACCTTTTATCTCACCTCCATCCCAAAAAAATCTCTCCGCATATACAGTAAAACAAACAGGGCCTTGCACTCTCAAGCTCCAGAGGACATCAGGATCCACTGCCTTATCACCAATTCCAGAGGAATAAGGTATCACCCTTCCCAACTAGGGCCACACAGAGCCGGAGGCAAAAGGGACCATCAAAATATCCAGGCGGTAAGGATATAACAATCTATCATTGTTCAGTACTCAACAACTGATCACCTGTATATCCCAAATGCTAAACTAACAAAACAAGCAGGTGCCTTAAATAAACCACCTCAAATAAGGCTTGTCTCAGGTAAAAAAACCAAGCAGAGTACTAAAACATCACAGCCACCCCTAACATGTCTCCAACCAGACAGACCAGATCTACCTCAGATAAATGTCAATTCCAAAAACAAAATAATAATGAGTCTAAGCTTTTTATGTCACCAGTGTTTTGTCAGCTAGAAGGTTCCCAGCCACACCATGGAGGACGGACAGCTGCAGGACTTCATCCTAGGACCAGCCACACCATAGAGGATGGACACAGCTACAGGATTTCATCCCAGGACTTCAGGCAGCTTCCCCATCTCCCCCAAAAACCAATCAACGTCCACCATTCAGTCTGAAGCAGTCTTTGAGAGAAACGGCGTCCCATACCCATCTATCCACATTTTTTTTTCTTTTTTTAAAACATATGAGTCAGGAATGATAGAGAATTACATGTCCACACGGTTGGGCTTGCCTGGCGGACCGCCTAACTATTTCCGGTTCAGAATAGCCATCTCCGGGTCAGACATCTCGCGGGACCGGGACTCTGTGGCTTTCCATGGTTGCGTAAAGCGCGCGCATGCGTGGAGTTCCCACATGAGTTCCTGTACGCATGCGTAGCCCAACCTTTAAAAAGCCGGTGCCATCTTGCATGAGTCTCCCCCCCACCCTTATCTCCTCACCCACGTGTGTTTCACACAGGCCTGTCACCTCTATCCTCTTTAATAAAACTCTTCTGTGGTCTTGTCGTGTTTGGGACGTGTTCCTAGCGCCGCTTAAATACTAACAGTGGCCACCCCTCACCCCCACATTCCCTCAGAGTACTTTTGAGTAGGAGCAGCAGGAAATATTAGTTAAAGGATAGAGGGGAGAGAAACAGATAGAAAACACAGGATAACCTCAAGATCCTAATCCGTCAGGCTTCGACTGTCTCTGCCCCTTGGTATTTAAAGGAATGCCAAGGGGTGGAGCAGAAGACCTCCCCCAGCACAGCCAAGTGCAGACCATCCCAGACACCTGGTGCTCAGCCTGTGGTCCAGTCATCCTCTTTATGCAGACCCGCTGGGTAAAGCCTAAATGGGTTCCAACACATGCTGCCAAGAAGGCATTTTTAACTGTTCTCATCTGTCTTATCTCATATTCTTATTCCTTCATCTCTTCCTCTTTCTTGCATCCTTATCCTCTCATTTGACTTCCTACTTAAATATCCCACAGCTTTAACAATCTCTGATATCTGTGGACCCTAACGTATCCCAGCTTCTCCTAGTTATTTTATCTGAGCACACTCTATCCTGTCCATTGTTGTTCATCTTCCAACAGCTATGGAAGCCAAAGGGCTCACTGTTGCCAGCTGGCTAAGATGGTACTCGCATAGTGGTAATATCAAGCACTCGGGGTTGTTCTCACGGGTAAAACCTTAAAAAGGCATCAGATGCTTCCTGACTGAGGAACTATTTTCTCTCTCTCTTTCTCCCATTCTCTCCGTCTCTCTGTCTCTTTCTCTCTGTCTCTTTCTCTCTGTCTCTGTCTGTCTGTCTCTCTCTTTCTCTCATTCTCTGTCTCTTTTTCTCTCTCTCTCTGTATGTGCTTGCATATGGATTCAAAAACCCATAGACCATAAATTTAAAAAAAAAAAGAAAGAAAAAAAAAGACAACAGAAAAAACAAAACAAAACAAAAAACCCATAGAGACCATAGATTTCAGATCCCATGGAGTTGGAGTTACAGGAAGTTGTGAGTCACTTAGCATGGTTGCTGGGGCTTGACCTCAAGTCATCAGAGAGAGCAGACTCTCCACTGTTGAGTGATCTCTCCAGGCCCATGAGGAACTATTTTCTGAACTTTGTCAACAAAAACAAAACGATTTTCTTCAACTTTGCCACATCTGGGCGTCATGTGAACATTGCAAATACTTAAAAGAATATAGCTGATGAAAAAATAAACAAAGCAAAGAAATAATGCCAGCTGCATAAATCCCACTATAATAACATAAGAAAATTGAAAAAAAGACAACATAACTCCTTAAAAATTATTAATTCTATAATAATGGGCATCTGGTGATCATGAGATAGATGAAATCCCAGACAGAGAACTCAAAAAGAATGAAGAAAATAAGATTGGGAACAAGAATGCAAACAGTTAGCTGGGCGGTGGTGGCACACGCCTTTAGTCCCAGGACTCAGGAGGCAGAGCCAGGCGGGTCTCTGTGAGTTCGAGGCCAGCCTGGGCTACCAAGTGAGTTCCAGGAAAGGCGCAAAGCTACAGAGAGAAACACTGTCTCAAAAAAAAAACAAAAAAACAAAAAAACAAAAAAAAACAAACAAAAAAAGCAAACAGTTGAGTAAAATAAGGAAGGTGATGCAAGGTATAAATGCACATTAAACGAAGATAGAAATATTGAAGAAAACCCAGTCTGAGAAATAATCTGCTGAAACTCAAAATCTAACTCAAAAGAGACTCGGTGGAAAGTCTCACCAACAGACCAGACCGAGGAGAGGACAGAGCAACTGACCATGAAGAGAAGCCGGGAGGACAGGAACAATGGAACAAGGACAGAGAGGAAAGAATAGTAACAACGCCCCTGTTGGTAGTTATTTGGCGCTCTTACCCTGCGAGGAGACGTCCCGAAACACCACAAATCCACAGAAGAGTTTTTATTGAGATAGGATAGGAAGAGGCAGACGTGACAGGCCTGTGGGAAACACACGTGGTCAAGAGAAAAGAGAGAGAGAGAGACCCGTGCGAAAATGGCGCCGGCCTTATAAAGGGTGGGCCGCGCATGCGTACAGGAACTGCGTGTAGCTTACATGGCTGCGCGCGCTTTATACAACCATGCAAAGCCGCGGAGTCCTAGGCACGCGAGATGTTTTGACCCGGAAATGGCTATTTTGAACCGGAAATAACTAGGCGGGAGTGTCTAGGTCTGCTGGGCATGCCCAACCGTGTGGGCACGTTGTGACTTCATATCACCTGTATCAGTCAGGGTTCTCTCTGGGAAAAGAACAGTTGGAATGACATACGTTTAAAGTCGCTTTCAGGCTGTGCTCTGGCTCTTCCTACAGTGCCTGTCTCTGATACTGTTCAGTCCTTGAGGTTGAATGTCTCAGCTGGATTTCTGTCTATGTTGGGATCCTACAGTGTACTCTGCTGTGGATCATGGATTGATAAATAAAAAACGCTGATTAGCCAGTAGCCAGGCAGGAAGTATAGGCAGGACAAAGAGGGAGGAGAATTCTGGGAAATGGAAGGCTGAGGCAGAAAGACACCACAATGAGGAGCAGGATGTAAAGTACCGGTAAGCCATGAGCCACGTGACAAGATATAGGCTAACAGAAATGGGTTAATTTAAGATAGAAGAACTAGATAGCAAGAAGCCTGAGCCATTAGGCCAAACAGTTTAAATAATATAAGCGTCTGTGTGTTTATTTTATAAGTGGCTGGGGGACTGCCCACCTCACACCACATCAGGAAACCAGCACGTGAACTTACCAGACACGAACAAACAGCACATGCACATCGAGTGACTTGGGACAGGGCACACCCCATTTCAACACACACCGGAAGTGCTACTAGCAAGTGTGCTGAGATGACTAGAGGAAGGAGAGCCGTGTCACCACATTCCTGGAAAGTCCCACATTCCCAGAGCACACACAGCATTCAGCCGCAGCAGCCCAGTTCTTGCCCTCATTTCTTTAATGGTATATCTGCAACCTGAGAGGGCTGGTAGGTTGGTTTGCAACTTTATCTCCTCTTCCTCCTCTTTTTCTCCTTTTCTTCTCTTCCCTCCCTCCCTCCCTCCTTCCCCCTCCCTCTTTCCCTTCCTTCCTCCTCCCTCCTTCCCTCCCTCCCTTTCCTCCTTCCTTTCTTTCAAGGTAGGGTCTCTGGCTAGCCTTGAATTCTCTATATAGATCAGATGTTGAGACCATGCTGTATCCTGCTCTAAATTATTTGATACCATATAACAGGTTTTCAGACTGCCTTGCCTTGAGAGACTCCATTCTACAGGCAGGTTTTTATTCTATTTGGAGGACAATACCATCTGTCCACCACCACCCACACAGCACAGACTAATAAGTTATTTATTTCCAGGAGCAGACAGGATGACATATTATAAATTTTATTGCTGTTAATTGGGGACTGTAAAGGCACGTGGCCATATTAAAGTTGTGCCAGGAAAACAGGACTTGAGAACTTACTGGACATACCAGACCAAGCGAGGTTTGTAACTCCCTCACCTAAACCCTATAAAGAAGTGGACACCTAGTACCACAATGCAATAGCACCCCAAAAACCTGTTATCAGAGCACCCAGTGTGTTTGTCAAGAACCAACAAGCAGTGAACACTCAGCTGTCCCAGGAGGTTTCAGCTCAGGGTGGTTCTTGCTGCTGACTGGTTCTTCTTAAATGGCCATCTGCACATCCTCCTGTCTGCCTGTCTGGGCTGCATCCATTGATATACCTGCTCATTGATCTAGGCTGCATCCATACATATATGATATGCCTGCTCATTGAGCTGGACCCAGCTCTGCCTTTGGTTCCCTGATGCTGCACCTCTGCTCCTACCATGCAGTCTGACTGTGTGCAGCACAGTGTCTCCAGCTCAGTCAGGTCTGTTACCAATGGAGAGACTCCTGTGTTCCTCTGTTTCCCAGCTTTGGCTTCTCAGGCAGCCTTGAGTGAGTCATATGTGGAGTCGTTCTGTGTGTATGTGTATCTCTCTCTGTCTCTCTGTCTCTGTCTCTCTGTCTCTGTCTCTGTCTCTGTCTCTGTCTCTGTCTCTCTCTCTCTCTGTGTCTCTCTCTCGTGTGTGTGTGTGTGTGTGTGTGTGTGTGTGTGTGTGTTTAACAGATGATGTGCAATACATGATCTGAGCTAGTATTAGTAATAATTATGATTGGAATTTTAAAAAAATTTGGCTGGGTGGTGGTGGTGGTGGCGGCGGTGGCTGCACACACCTTTAATCCCAGCACTGGGGAGGCAGAGGCAGGTGGATCTCTGTGAGTTCGAGGATAGCCTGGGCTACAGAGTGAGTTCCAGGAAAGGCACCAAAGTTACACAGAGAAACCCTGTCTCGAAAAACCAAAAAACCAAAACCCAAACCAAAAACCCTGTGTTTGGCTGGACCCAAGGTGTGAGAGCAGGAGAACTGGTCCCTCTCCTTACTGTCTGCTGCATTGGGTGAGCTAGCCAAGACAGTGCTGGAGAGCTCACCTGGGCGGTGAGGGTGAGAGGACACAGGCTGACCAACCCAGCTACCGCCCAGGCCCAGAACCAGGAGTACCAGGTAGGCCACCCCAACCTCCATCTCCTCTATGAACTTCTAGAGCTTGTGAAGGGGACAAACCTACAAATCCAAAGCTGCAGGACCTCCATGACACAGGGCAACAACAGGATATCCAAGAGAAGCCCCAGTGAGGGCCCAGCATGGATAGGGTAGCAGAAGCCAGAGGCCTGGAACCATCCAATGACTCATCGCAATGAACACTTACAAGTAAAGATGGATGGTATCAGTGTAACTCACTGGGCCACACTACAGCTTCCAAGCTGAGATTTGTTTTGTTTTGTTTTGTTTTTTATTAATTTTTAAATTTCTTTTTGCAGTGACATTGCAAGGGCAGAGGGCAGAATCAACAAAATGGAGAGATGAGAGGGATTAGAATGCTTGATGTAAAATCTACAAAGATTCAATTGAAAGTTAAAAAAAATCTGTGTTTGAGTTGGTAAGGACTATCAAGGAAGCATAACTCTGGTAAATTGCTGCCATTGAAACCACTGTACCTGATGAAGTTGCTCTTTAATAAATTTTGATGTGGAAAAACACAAACATATTTGTCCCTCTTTCTGACACAGCACACTCATGCCCTAGGCTAGCTTTAAAGTATAGCTTAAGTCCTATTGCTCTGCCTCCCCAGTATTGGCTTTTACAGGTGGGTAACATCAAAAGTTTGTGTGCTTGTGTATGTTTGTCTGGGACAGGGTCTCTTTACGTAGCCCTGGCGATCCTGGAACTCACTCTGTAGACCAGGCTGGCCTTGAACTCACAGAGATCCACCTGCTTCTGCTTCCTAAGTTCAGTGACTAAAAGTGTGAGCCACTATGTCCAGCTATTTGTTTTTTTGTTTTTTAAAGACAGAATCTCTTGTAGTATGGGCTAGCCTTGAACTTACTATGAAGCCAAGAATGACCCTGAACTCCTGACCCTTTTGCCTCCACCTCCCAGGTGCTGGGATTAGATGCATACTCAACCACCACTCCTAGACTTCCAGTCTCCTCTTCCTCCTCCTCCTCTTTGTTAAAAGATTTATCTTATATATGAGTGATCTATCTGCATGTACAATTTTATGACAGAAGAGGGCATCAGATTCCACTATAGATGGTTGTGAGCCATCATGTGGTTGCTGGGAATTGAACTCAGAACCTCTGGAAAAGCAGCCAGTGCTCTTGACAGCTGAGCTGTCTCTCCAGCCCTATTCTGCTCTTCTTGACCAAGAATAAAATCTGCTTCACTTCACTGTTTAACTAGTGCGCAGTCTTGTTCTTAATACCACAGTTTCAAGGTGGAATGAAGGACTCAGTCTGGAAGCCAAAGCTAGTAATATGTTCTTTCTAGTGGCCCAGCTTGTAAAAATCTGTGAGTTGAGAAACTGCCAAGATGATAATAATAGATGCAGTAATTTATTTAATTGAACATTAGAACACCCCATCTGAGCCCATGTTGTGTATACAGTTAACTTTCAACATGTTCTGGACATGCCTGGAGAACTGGGGGTGGTGAGAGGGTACTTAACAAAGTTCTGAGACTGAAGAACCAAAGATAAAAGGGGAAGAAAGAAGTGAGCTAGCAGAGAACAATGATTCCAAAAGCAGAATGAAGGGACAGAAATCTAGTCTAAAGACCTGGGGCCAGAGGGAAATGGGTGATTGGGAATCCTGCAGGAATTTGTGACCAGCACTCCAGATTCCTACCGACTGCTGAGCTCCAGCAGGATGTTGCAAGGAAAGAGCAGGTTCTAGCACGTCCTGTGACTCAGCATCCAGAAGTGTCTGCAGCCTCAGATCCTGCCCTGCAGTGGCTTTGACTCTACTCTGGGCAGATCTCTTGCAGCAAACATGGTGGATTCTGGTGACCTTTTGGGCATTTGCAGTCCCCTGACCAGGCTAGAGAAGTTTGAGGAAGGGCATGTAAAGGAAAAATCAGAAAACATTGTACAGAGAACAATTCTGTGACTCTCATTTCTCTCTCAGATACTATGACCTGGATTCTTTCTTTTATTTCCTTGTTTTGTTTTCTTTTGGTTTTGGTTTTCAAGACAGGGTTTCTCTGTGTAGCCCTGGCTGTCCTGGAACTTGAACTGTAGACCAGGCTGGCCTTGAACTCAGAGATCTGCCTGCTTCTGCCTCCTGAGTGCTAGGATGAAAGGCGTGCACCACCACCACCTTGAGCCATAGCTTTGAGACCACAAAACAAAACAAAACAGAAAATAGAAGGATAAATGAAAGGAATACAAGATCATGCTTGAGTTATAGGTGAGCTGCATTTCTAAATGTGGAGTGGTAACAAATCATGGGAGAGGTGGGCGGTGGACAAAGGTTTTCAATGTAACAAGGCCAGTGTCAGGAGTAGGGTTTCCGCTTCACGAGGAGCATTTGTGTTTCTCCTTTGTCAAGCAGATGCCACTTCAAAGTGCTCCCTTCAGTTTTGTGCCCTTTTCTTAGCAGGAACAGGAGGGCAGATCAGCCCAGGTGGTAACACAGACACCATTATCGATAACATAGGACTGTGCTAACACTGTAAGTGCTTGATGACAGATGAGTCATGTTCCAGGCTGTGACAAAGGGCACAAAGAGGCCTTGTTCTGGCACATTATTCATTTCTGAATCTTACATTAGGGAAGCTGGATTTTAGACACTAATCTGTATTACAATTCTTTCTAATAGGCTTTGGCCCCTTCTCTCCAGCCCCTCCCTCACCCCTCCTCCACTCTCACATGCCTGATAAGTTAGGTAATGAGGAAATGTTGTGCAGGAGGCCTCTCAAGTTCAAAATGTTTTTGTAGTTGCTGTGATCTTTATTATATTGTTGGTATTCAAGACAGGAGGACTCCCTAAGCACCCCCTTTCTTCTGGGGGCCTGGGATAGAAACTGAGGGGATGTTCGGTGTTGGGGGCTGAGTTGGGACAGGAACTCTGCAGCAGCTGAAGGCCTGTTTTCCTCTCACATTTTGCAACAAATATCCTCTTTGTCGTTGAAGAAGACATCTGTGGTGACTAGTCATCCAGTACAGACAAATCTGTTCACCCCAACAGGAGATGTAGCTGTCTCTGGTATGGAGAGGAGCAGAGACCCCCAAACTTTTTAACTGTGGGAAGATCCAGGACTTCATGCAAAGGGGTTTGCTAGGATGAGCCCATCAAGAAAGTACTTTGGGAACAGAATCCTGGGGAGTCAAGGAATAGGGACAAAGCAAGGAGGT